>NC_045164.1:24804375-24944375 GCF_900700415.2 Clupea harengus | reverse complement strand
TTTGTTGTCGTTATGTGTTATTATTTGTATTTGTTGGCATGCTTTGAGATGAACAGATGATATGAATGAGGGGAAATCCTTTTCATGAATCTCTCTCGCTCTCTGTGTGTGTGTGTCTCTCTGTGTGTGTGTGTGTGTGTGTGTGTGTGTGTGTGTGTGTGTGTGCATGACGGTGTGTCTCTGTGTGTGTAGGTATATGGGTTGTAGAGGTATGTGTAATTATGGGTGAGCACACAAACACTCCCACTCAAACACAGGCTCACACATAAATGTTCAATTTATGAGCACAGAGATGGTCAATGATCATTTTCCTGGAATGGCATCTTTTTTCCAGTGCTGACATGGTCAAACAAAAATCCCCAACACTTTTTAACATGAAGTTTGCTTGTATCAGTGGTAGAAATTCAAAACTAGTCCGGAATGTGGATTTAATACTCTTTGTTGCGTTCTACTTTTCCGACACAAAAAAATTGGGCACAACATAGCTCATCCACTGGATTTACCTCAAGGGTCTTGGCGGGTGGCATAAATCATCAAGTATTTCCAGGGAGTCTGGAACAGCAGGAGGGCATCCAGAAAGTAAAATATATGTTCTGTTGTTCCTGGGTTCCATATTTATTTGTTTGGTATTATATTCTAACAGATGAGGTGGGGGAAATCAGAAGCCCTCAGGGCAAGTAAGGAAAAGTAAGAGGAAAAGAAAACACACAAACACACACGCACATGCACACACACACACACACACACACACACACACGCACATGCACACAAACACACACACAGAGAGAGAGAGATATAGGAACATACACACACCTCTTACTTTCAGCATGAAGGCATAAACAGGAACTATGTAGCTTTGACCCTAAGGCTAAACTGTGTGTGTGTGTGTGTGTGTGTGTGTGTGAGTGTGAGTCAGTCAAATTAAATGATTTATTAGGGCTGCAGTTATGGAGCCTTGGTGTTCCCTGCGCACATTAATAAAGATCACACCTGAAAGTCACTCAAAAGCAAACACAACAATACCATTGTGACATCACAATACCATTGTGACTCAGTCACGTTTCGCTCCGAGACGCACAACTTACTGTTGTTTTCAGAGCACTCCATTAATGACATCTAGGATCCCACCTAGGGCTAAATCATGTTCCTGAAAAATCAAAAGTTTTCAGGAAGTTATTTTCTTTTAATTACCTGCTAAGTCGTCTTGATGATACGTATTACATCATTATTTCCTCTAGACATCTCATCCAAACATGTAGTTCCGTACTGTATGCATAACTGCGAACACACAGCACATTGCATAGTGATCACTTAAGGGTAACAACATGTATCTCCAACAAAATAACGCTTTTTCAGATGCTTCTGTCTGAGAAATGAATTGTCATGTCACTCAACGGTGGTTGCAGGACAATGTGTGTGTTTGTACGAGAGATTTAGTGTGTGGGTACACACATCTACTGCATCTACACATCTGTCTGTACACATGAACTTTGGGACCCCATACAGGTGTGTATCTACATTTTGACAGAAAAAAAAAGAACAACACACTATCGTCTTCCACCGCCTTTATTCTCCACCTTTGTGTCCTGTCTTGTCATGTCCTGTCTGTGGATTCTAGCCATGCTACGCATCTGTGCTAGGTCTCACCTGCACTGCTTCAGTTCATACGCAGTAATAGAGCTGATAAATGCAACAAATTGCGTCTGGGCCTTTTGTCAAGGTAAATGTGATGGCTGAAAGTGATGGGTGGTTGTTTTTTGAGGGGCCATGTCGGGTCCTTTGGGCCTCCCTCCCTCTCGCTCTCCCTCTCTCTCTCTTATTCCCTCTCTCTTATTATGTGACCCTGTCTTAAGGGTTCCCGCTTCAGTGCATTTAATTTAATCATCTACTATTACCTGCTGCCCTTTTCACTATTAAAATAATAACCAACAATTAGGAGCAAAAAGGAGAGGGAGAGCTACAGATAGAGAAATCACACAAAGTAATAATTCCACTCCCTTAGGTGCTTTTGATGTTTTGTATTTCTTGTTGGTGTGTGTGTGTGTGTGTGTGTGTGTGTTTTCAGGAGAGGGTAGGCAGGGGGTAATAATAGACTCATGGGTGTCTGAGGTTTTTCTCCCATAATGCATTACGAGATGTGCTCTCGATGTAGCCACAACTAAAATCTGACAGTTTATTGAGGGCCCGAAGATGAAAGAAAAATGGTGCAAATAATTTAAAAATTGACCACCTCTAAAATGAAGAAAATAGAACTGCAAAAAGGACCATTGTGGTCTACTTTAATCCTCTCACCAGTGCTGCGGAAAATACCTTGTGCCATTAAATTTTTCCTTTGAAATACTTTGAAATGGATGTAGGCCATTCGCATGTGTGGCAGAGAGTGCTAATGAATCCATTGTCAAAGCAAATAAAATGGAGAGAGAGACACTCTGGAAAGATATTGTGGCATTACCGAGACACGTCGCCGAGATGAAAGTTAAATTCACACAAATATCAGGCAAAAGGAGAGGCCAGCGAGGTGCTACAGGGGAGATGAAAAAAGCATTGAAATAGAAACTCCATTTTGATGAAAAAGTGAGTGATAGATGAAAAGAGAAAGAGAGAAAGATAGAGAGTAAGAGAGAGAGAGAGAGAGCCCAAACAAGCAAAGCATCCTCTCTCCACTGCTGTCTGTGGACACAGAGAGAGAGAGAGAGAGAGGGGAGTATGAAAAGCAGATCAGGCAAAGATGAAAGCAATCGATGTCACTCTAATTAATACATGAAACAGAGAAACGGAGCATTGGTAGCAATTATGGTCAGAAGAGTTGCTCAGTTACATTAGCTGATCTGTGTGGTTTGGGTAAGTCACTTTCAATTGGTTTAGGAGAGTTGTTTTGATAATGGCATTCTGGGCACTCTCTTTTTAATTACCAGGGCAGCGTGGAACAGTGCTCTCTCCCTCGTGCTTTCTCTCACTCTCTCTCTCCCTCGCTCTCTCTTTCTCTCACACACTCTCTCTCTCTGTTCAGCATGAGAACATGATGAAAGAGTGACTAGAGTGGTCACCTCTCAAAGAAACGACATATAGTAACATATATATGACTTATAAATAAAGAATCTTAATTTTTGTTTTGATCAGTGACGAAATGCATAAAAGACAGCTGGAAGGTCATGTTGCCCTATGAAGATGCATATTACATTACAGCATCGTATTATAAGCCGCCGTGAGGACCAGATAGAGTCAACCAAGAGATCTGAACTCAGCTAAAACTCCCTGTGATTTTGACCATGAGTTGAACAGGGGTGACCTGTCTTGTAGTTCTACATTTCCTGGATGCGACAGATTGCCACTGGGGTCAAAGGTTAAAACCATTGAGTACCTACTGGGATCCAGGCAGAGGTCGAGAGGTCACAGCCAGGATCATGACACCAGAGTCTCATTGATATACTCCAGAGGCCCATATTGATTATCACCATGATATTCACCTAGAGAGTGAAAGCCCTGTCTTGCTCGACTTGAACTACCATGATGTTACAGACGTTGTGCAACGTGGATTTAAAACCATTCTAATCATCTGAAGTGAACCATAGGGTCTGAATCACCAGTAAAAAGAACATTTCTTGGCTCCCTTCTAGGATAAGTAGTTTTAGAGCAACTGATTTGATATATTTTTATGACAGATGGTCATGGCTATAGAGCTCGGGTCATTGTCATGGTCCTCAGCCCATGGCATAATAAGGCATTATAATACCTTTATGATGCATTATAAGTGAATCTATAATATGAATGAATGAATGAATGAATGAATGGAATTTATTGTCATTGCACAGAGTACAACGAAATGCAAAGAGAGGATGAAAGATTACAGCATAACATGAGGGGAGAGAGGAGAGAAAAAAAAGACAACCCCCAGACTATGCTCCTAGAGGAGTACAGTGTGGGAGCATATGCAAGGCCCTGTTCAGGATACATCAGACAGTTTTGTTTCTGGCCATGAGTGTGAATAACAACTAATGGAGACTTAAGGCAGTTTTATCCTGCCATCATTATTACAAATTATTTCTAGTCAGATTAACAGTTTCAAATGCAATGCATCTGTCAGAAGTGCATTATTAAAACGTATATATGACTTATATATTATATTACATATTATAACGGCATGTAAGACATTAATAATGATTTAAAATGCTCCGGTTCTGAGCATGCAAGGCTCAATAGCAGAAAATAGCAAAAGGCATTATAAAATATCCATTATAATATCTTATTAATGACGCTTGACACACTATAAAGGTTTTAATCAGAAATTATGATGGTGGGATTTAGCAATTTGGAAGTGTCAACAAATACATCATGGACATTTGAGTTGTTCTTCTCCCTCCATTGTTATATTGTTTTTGACTTGGCATGCACGTGGTACACCAGCAGTATTCATTCCAAAGGTTGTGGCAGAAACATTGTGGGATTCCTCAAATTATAGGAACCTTTAAAATACTGAGATGAGTAAAATAATTTAGCTGTAGCTGTAGATTCAGGTTGCAGAAAGAAGCTATAGGTAGCAAGAGGTGGGGGACATATAGAGGACAATGAAAAAGGTCACAGTTCCCACAGTTAGATACACAAACGTATGTACATACATTAATATATATATATATATATATATATATACTGTACATATATGCTTGCATGCATACAGAAATAAACAGACAGTCATGATTGTTTTTTTTCTTAATTGCTTCTCTGTGAAAGACTTTTTATGCTGGGACTGGTAAATCTCAAAGCCTGTCATGCCATTATGCTCTACATAGCCACCAATAGGACATGGCTTCAGAAATGTGCTGTAATAAGCTGATAGTATGACAGGAATTATGGCAATAGAAGGAACACTGTGACACAACAAGGGGAAGCACAAGCGTCGGCCCACTGCGCATTCACGAGGCGTTTCAAACACAAAGCGAACATCATTGCCTTTGCGCATAATGAATTTTGGAGCCGGTGTGCGCCATGCCTGGCAGCCTGTCTCAAAACAAACCATTTTGCCGGGGCTCTTTAAGGCGTGCTCAGCTGTGGCGTTAAACATAACGGATGGTGATGTGTACCGCCACCCTACTGTACTATTCATCCCCTCATTATTATTTCATTCCTATATGATTAACACTTATTGCGCTCCCTCCCGCTCCCATTTACGGCATCGAAGGCCATACTGAACACGGCCCGAGCATGAGAGATGTGGCTTTCTCAAGTCATTTAAATTTTACAGTTCCATTTACCCCGCCTTTTAATTTAGCGTATAATGACGCCATTAGAATAAAATCCATCTGGAAGTTCTTTGGGGAGGGCTTAATGTTCCATGGCTTTTGACGCTAATGTTGTTCGCGCCGCACAGGCAACAGATGCCAGGAGAGAAACGGATATATTTTCCCCAATTACCTCAACGCTGGTGTCTGCGTTTAGAATAAATGTTTCACGATTCTTGGAGCAGAGCACCAGTGCTTAGGCTTCAAGTCCAGGCAATGAAGTGGTGTTGTACAGAGTCGAGAAGTTATGATATATATACTGTAGATTGAAAAGTTTTCTTGAAATTGAAATTATATTTCTTGAAATTCTCTTTACATCCAGACAGCAGTGAATAAATCAAATACTCTGACAGGGCTGTAAAAAGCCTGTCCAATCGTTTCATTCGGCCCCACTAAAATTATTGGATGGCCTACTTACCTACCTGCGTGCAGTCATTGGGTATCACAAGGCCAGGCAGGCATATTGTTGAAGCGCAAGAATGACAGAGAAAGTGCAGAATGGCTGTGTCAAGGGCTGTGTACCAAGGCCTCCCTAGTTAACAGACACAAACTCTGTGACACAAACATAGACGCACAGTCCGATATGTGAGTTACAGGAGTGACACAGGTACAGTCACCCAACATGCCTCCTCCTCTCAGTCTGGTTGATAGTCGACCGACCACTCAGCCACAGAAGTCTATAAGCAGCAAGGGAGATAAGGATGAAAGGGTCCAAAAGCCAAACTTGGCAGTTCAGTAAAGGCACCCACCACAGGGATAGGAAGCCAGCCAGTTGTTGGTTTGTGATTGGCGGTGTGGCAGTTAGCATAATGAGCTATAACCTATAGCTCTTTAACCCGACATAACCCCAGCAGATCTGGAGGTAATAATGGTGACAACTGAGGGAGGTGAAGGGCCTGAAAAGTGGGGCAATTGTTGCTATATTTCAGTTGGAGAGGTAATTATTTGGTTTGGTTATGTGTTAGCCCAACGCTAACTCTAGTAGACTATATAGCTATGTTACCTTGTATGTACTATGTAATGTGTATGTTCGTCAATATATACATTGTAACATTAGTTGTGTGCAAGTGACATTTGAGGGTATTTATCTTTTGTTAGTCTATATTGGCTTTGAACGGGATGTTTTACATATATTCGTAGCTCATTTTCGTGTTTTAATAGTTGTGAGAAGGAGACATGTGAATGAGACATGAGTTAGTTGGATACAGTTAGCAATGACAACGATTCGCTCCACTCCCCAACACTCTCTCTCTTGGACTCGTCCTCCAGCATTAGATAGGCAGTGTGTGTCCGTGTGTTTTTGAGGAGTGGCTTTGGAGGGGTGTGAAGGAAAGGGCTGGGATTTCTTTGGTTGTATACCTTCAAAATCTAGTTTAGTCTTGCTGGGTTTCTCCAGCATCAGCTACGCTACCTTTAATTAATGATTTATTGGTTTAATTGGTTCATGCACAGTACATCACTCTCTTTTTTCCCTACAGCTAAATTATTAACTTACCTTTGACATTGTGTTATTCTAATCTTCGAGGGCACAGACAACAACATGGATATTTTTAACCTCCAAATGCAATTAACTATCCTCCTAGAAAGGCGTCATTCTACCATATGTTCAAGTGGCGTTCATGGCCGTGCTGTCAATCCAACACGGCGGGAATGTCAGCATTTGTTTGTGCTATCATCTCACCAAAGCCGGAATGAGAGCATTTATAAACGTAACCTTTCTCTATTCTTTTAGCCTATCATGTGTCATTCGCTCGAACGCCTAAAAAGCTACCGCAACTTACGCCCTTTTATTCATTTGACGCATCCAAACACATGCCTCATCAATTAAATAATGAAATAAAGCGATTAATTAAAATAATAAACACAGAGTGAGAGACTGGCCTGTGCCCCCCTACTGGAGTAGCCTTTAATCCTGTCCGCCTCTATTATGTTAATGGAGAATTTTTCTCCCTCTAATTAGTGTGATTAATTTTCCCTTGTTTTGAATTACAATTCCAGTGCCTGCTAGCACTTTAGTGCACTCGTTAATTACCAATTAAATCAGCAAGCTCGTTTGCTCCGGTGTCACGCGTCCTGTTCTGTAGCACTTAGGGTTTGTGTTTAATGTGCTAATTGGGGGAGATTAAAACGTGTGACCTCTTATGATGAGAAGAGGATGGAAAAGTTGTTCGACGGCATTCCGCACGACGGTGGACTCCGAGCTGGATCCGGCCTCCATCGGGGCCAGATCTGTTGGCCTCGAGTCAGCTGCTTTCTGGGTGACTATTAGCATGCGGCTAGGCTACTGTTTTGTAATGAGACCGGAGGTTGTGTGAGGGTGGCATATGTTTTTGTTTGTAACAGTATACTTTTTTACCAGTGGGTTAATGAACACATTGTGTGCGGCGAATCACTGGTTTGGTCGATGAAGCAAGCATCTGTAGACCACCAGATTTGGAGCTTGTTTGAGATTGATCGCATTTCACCTTTCATCTAAGGCATAGGTACAGGACATAAAGACCAACAACAGCAGACGAGGCGTCTGTTCCTTACTTGCGAGTGTGCTTCTGTGAATGATGGTACTTATCGCCAGCTTCCATCATAGGTGTCTGCCTTTGCTGTCTTTTTACCATGCACTGTTTTCCAGTTTCATACCCCTTTTATTTCCACTCTGCTGTTCGCAATGTCCACTTGAGTCGCATTAACAGCTCCCAAGTCCATTTTCCCAGGCCGAGATTGACTCAAATTAAGTTTCCTGCATCTGTATAGTGGGACTAAGGGCACACTTGAGTAGGCATTAGAAAAAAAAGAGCCCTTTCATGTACTGATGTGATCTCTTTGAATGGCAACTGGAATGTTATTATATATTTTATCAAGGGGTTGTAGCTGTCTTTCTTCTAAATGCGGGATCAGAGAAGCTGAGGGGAGCATATCTGCTAGCAAAGTGGTTTGATTTTACAGAGCAGGGCCACTAATGCCATACAAGAGTCCATCAGTGGTGGCCCAGCGGCAGCCCAAGGCTCAAGCCTCATGAATACATCTGCCCTGTCCTCTTTTATCCTGAGAAATACGACCCATTCATTGATGTTTCCTACAAAGGCGTGTATGCATTACACAAAATAGCAAAATTGTTAAAACAGTGTCATGAGAAATAATCACGGCCTGCAAACTTTGTCATTTAAAGGAGATGGTAAAAACACATCTGGTGTGTGTGTGTGTGTGTGTGTGCACATGCAATCTCATGTGTGAATGCATATGCGTGTGTGTGTGTGTGTGTGTGTGTGTGTCTGTGTGTGTTTTCGGCACGAGACCCATCTGTGTCCAGTGGTCACCATTAACCCCAGGGTCAGCTCCCGACGCACACTGCAGACACTATCACGGCTCAGTCTGTCACGCTGATGAAGATGAGGGAAAAAGGGGACCGCAAACAAACACAGGCTGAGAAGTAGCCCGCCGAAAAATGCTGTTTATTTGTTGCTTTAACCTCCTCCCGAGTCTCAAGTGTCTGGAAACAAAATCTATTTGCTCGCTTTGAGCAGGACAATGCTGTACAAATCTGGCCTATTAAGGCCTCTTTGTGTGGGTAATTTATGGAGCTCGAGGCAAAGCACTTTGAACAATGGCAAAGCATCAAGATGAAAGTGGCAGGAGTTGTGAGAGGCTGGACACTTGCTTATATCATAGGTGTGCTTTCAATTTACATGGAAATGAAAAAAAACAAAACTATTTGCTTGTTAGTGTCTTTTATTTTGTGTACAAAGAGAAGACACAAGAGTGTTCAAGTGTTTGTGTGGCGGCGCCTGTGTGTGTGTGTGTGTGTGTGTGTGTGTGTGTGTGTGTGTGTGTGTGTGTGTGTGTGTGTGTGTGTGTGTCACTTGTTGGCATGTAGGAGTTTTTGAAGGTCATGGCAGAGCAGACCATTTATGTCGCTCCAGCGAGGCTCCTCTTTCCGTTTTTCTTCTCCTTGTCTCTGATTTTGTGTAAACTGGTATATATGTTTTGGATATTAAAGTGTATAAAACACCAGGGAGTATAGGCAGTCCTGCTGGTTTATAATAGTATCAGGTACAAATAGTCAGGCACCAGTGATCAAACTCCTACTGCATGGCTTATTCCCACTTTAAATGTTTTACTGAACTTGTCAAAAGCCACTTGGGACGATAACCTTTACAGATTCTTGTTTTGCGATCGCCCCCAAATGTTGACCATTTCCTCATAATCATGAGAAATATGTCAGAGCTCAGTAGTTGACCAGTTGCAGGGGTTGTACAGTGTCACTTTTATAATAACTTTTATAATGTTGGCACTGGCTCTATGACTAGTTGTTGATACCTTAACAGTGTTCCTATGTGTTCAAACTGCAGAAAAATGATATAGTGTTCTGTTTTACCATGGGCTGTTAAAATAATGCTTACCATTTCAACATTTTATGGATGGAATGATGCAGTTTAGAAATGCAGCCTGTCTTACTTGCTGTAATTACAGCCTGGTGTTACTCCATAGCATTATATTGCTATATTGTGTTCTTAATGGAGGAGAAAGAAGGAAAAAGAAGGAAGATGTGATTTCACAACTAGTAGCTCATTCATCTGGTAGTCTTAATGTGTAATCTTAACGTGTGGCTTAAGATACCCTATGGCTTTATGGGCCACAAGGTCACAAAAGGTTTGAAACGTAGCTAAACATCTCTTCTCAATATGGGTAGATTAACTTGAGCTTCTTCCACATACACTCTTCTCAACTAGACAGATCAGAACATCTCTTCAAATCTTCTTCAGAACTCTTCAGAATTTCTGTGATTAACTGATTTCTGAATTTGTATTTCTAGGGTTAGGCATTCATTTTGTCATTATCCAGCATCTCTTCACAGTAGAATAGTGTTGTTCTGTCAGGAACCGATGTCCATACATCAGATGGTGACACTGCATTTGCCCCTCTGTCACAGATTTCTTCTAATACTTTCAGGTATCATTACCACATAACAGCAATCATGTTGTTAAGTCACGTAAGTTAAGTCCTGATCACTGTGTATGCGCTGAGGCTCCAGGGGTCAGTTAATCATTAGCATGTCATGACAACACAACGTCATGACAACACAACGTCACAACACCCTCTGCCGACTTAAATGGCAGAGATGTTGTGTGGTATTCATTACTCCACTTTTACTGCACTATTGCAGAATGGCCATTAATCGATTTGATTCATCGATTTCAATCGATCGATTTCAGAGCCTACTCATTATCTGTGAGCACAATGGCATGTGTAGGTTGCCTCCGACCTCCTCCAGTGCCCCCACCTCCTCCTCCTCCTCCTCCTCCTCCTCCTCCTCCTCCCTCCATCCGGTCTTCCAGCAGCCTCCCTGTGATCACTGGGGTTTTATTCAGTCAGCTCCATGCACCATGGCCTGTCATCCCATCACCGTCAGGGACCCCAAAGGCCCTGCTTCAAAGGCAGGGAGAGCGAGGAGTGCACAGATACGCATCGCCAAACTCCTTTTGCCCCAAATGAGTGAAGTTTGGAACGTGGCAGACACAAAAAGGGGCGGGGGGGTTGGTGGTGGTGGTGCAGGGGGTTGTGGGAGAGAGAGAGAGAGAAGGAAACCTGTCTATCCCAACCGTATCGCCGCACTTCCACCCCCTCCGACCTCTCTGACGGATTGTCCTGTTCTAAAGCGGGACAAAGGAATCCTTGTGATGGAGGTGGGGGAGGTGGGGTTGGTGGAGGCGGAGAGAACCAGATGAGGGTCGGAAAACGACTCGCCGCTACAAGGTAACAAGGTAAACAGATCCTTCCTGGAATTAGCTTGGGAGTGGAGACAGGGGACCCGCCAGTCTGTGGATCAATGGTGAGGGGTGGGGGGGGGGGGGGGGGGGGGGGAGGAGGGGGGTGTAGCCAGCAGGATATTGCTTGTGGAGGAAAAGTGTGCCGCAGCTTGGCCAAGCGATCCTGCAGGCCTGCGATCCCCTTACCTTTACAGGTGTACAGGTAAATGTGCCCATCTGCAGAGTGGGGCTCTTGAGCATGGACACGGGATTCCCACTGATGGATCTGTCACTGATCACAGCAGAGAGGTTTCACTGAGTGATGGATGACCAGATAAGAGCCAAGTATACATGCCACAGGCATGGACATAATGTCTGTCAGTCTCTACAACACATATGGAACATTTAGAAAGTGATTGTGCAGTCATAGCATACAGACATGTATTGCTCTTCAAACAGAGAAATTCGACTGACCGTAATCCTCAGAGTCTCAAAACAGTTATTTATTTTACACAAATGCAGTAGAGTAAATTGTTCATACAGATCTATACATTAATTTAATTGTGTTCTGCTTGAAGGAAATATCACAGATTTAAATCAATGCCTTTCCTGCTTCAGTCACATTCGCTGCAATTACAAAGGTGATAGACTAACTGAGAACAGATACTTTCCCTCTCTCTCTCTCTCTCTCTCTCCCTCCCTCTCTCTCTCCCTCCCTCTCTCTCCCTCCCTCTCTCCCTCTCTCTCTGTCTCTCTCTCTCTCTGTCTCTCCCTCTCCCCTCCTCTTCCGAGGCCTGCTACACCCTTTATTGAACCATTAGATTCCTCTTTGAGTCTGCTCATCACAGAAATGAAAGAGCAGAATGCACTTGGACTGCATTCTCTCCCGTGATAATGCCTCCCTTGTCTGAGCACGAGGCGGCCAGAGTGAGCCATGCTTGTGCCGTTCATCGATCCCCTCTTTGTGAAGGCTGAGAAGCCAGGCGTAATTAGCGACAACCATTAGCGAATTCTGTGGGCTAAAATCGCCATTAATGTCCCAGCATGTTCTTTCATAAATGTTAATATTCATCCCTGACTTATTATTACACGTAGTTCTCCCCCCGAAGAACAGAGAGGAGGAAATGGTGTGCAGATATTTGAATGGCACAAAAAAAAGACAGAAAAAGGCTGAAGTGGTTGTTTGAAAGCATTAGAAAGGGTCTACATTTAATTAACCAGCTTTAATAGGAGGAACCTCTGTTCACACAATGAAAATGATCTTCTGAGCACAGGATAGAATGGCCAGATAGGGAAAGTGTTGCAGAGTAGTGCTCATACAAGCGTTGTGCCTTGTTGTCTTTTTCTCCTTTTTCACTCTCTCTCTCTATTTCTCTCTCTCTCTCGCTCTCTCTCTCTCAGGTTTTGTTTTCCCAGAGCCAAGCCAACACAATGCACCCTTTCTCATGGCTACCTTTGATCTGGCCAAAAGCAAACTGGCCAAAACAATCTCTCTCTCTCTCTCTCTCTTTCTTTCTTTATCCCCATTTCTCTCTCTCTCTCTCCTACTCCGTTGCCAGGCGGTGTTCTAAAGCATAATGTCTTTCCTTTTGGGAAGCAGAAAATCATGTGTTTGTCCAAATATTTCATTTGACAGAAAACGGCTGAATTTCCTTTCCAACAACCTCCAGAACATGAAGGACATTTGTAGGGTGACACAAATCAAGTTTTTAGTCCAGTCCAGCAAACCAAGTGTCCATTTCGGAGTGTGATACTCCATATTACTTATATTACCTATTTACTTATATTACTTACAGTATATGTGAATGCAAGGGATTTGTTGAAGAAAGTTGCACTCTTAGTTCTGGCTTGTGCTGTAGAACCTAGTCTTATAGTCAATTATGAAAATTATGCAAATAAAATCCAAGAGATTATTCAGAGGAGATTGTGAATTTGCCTGCACTAGTAGCCTGGTACTTCACCGATTCAGCCAGCCCACACTCAACACACTGTACGCTCACACACACACACACACACACACACACACACACACACACACACACTCACACTCCACACACTGTACGCTCACACCTCTGAGGTATCGGGCAGGATGGCTGAGGAGAGCCTGGCAGGTACCTGTTTACACTCCGCGTTTTCTGTTTGCATTTCCTGGCTGCCAAAGCAGCGTCCTCACCGCGGAGGGCTCTAGAAGCTCATCAGAGCACCCCCGGGCTCTTTAGCCCCCCTAACGGCAGGCCCAGCGACGGGCCGCCAATGAGTGACGAGCCCCCGTAGCGAAGCGGGTGCTCAGGCCTCGCGGTGGAAACATCCAAACAAGCGACTCTGTTCCACCCTCGACCTTTTCGAGTTAGTACATGCAGAAGCATGTGCGACGCATGTCACGTTGACCTTTGGAGCAGATGAGAGAAAATGGGGACGGATTAAACAACATCATTTAAAAAAAAAAAAAAAAAACAGGAGAGGAGAGGGCCAAAACACTCACATCCTTATTATCTTCGACCATCATCATCATCATGCATGCAGTCATCAACAAAGCGTTGAAAACACTTCTGGAAGAATATAGGCTTAGAATGGAGGAGGACTGAATACCAATCATGCCTCAACTGTAGTTTTATTGACCCCGTGGTAGTGTATACATTTGTAGTGCATACTAGATCTGATTATTATCTAGTGGATGGTGTTGGGGGTTCAGTAAAAAGCATCTGTGTATTTAATTATATATATATATATATATATAATATATTTGTGTATGTATGTAGCATAATGTGATGTACTATAGTCACTGATTTGTGAAAGCTTAGGGGCCTGTGAGTGTTTGTCAAACTGACTGAGGCAGCCTTCTATCTGTTCACACCTGACCAGAATCTGTTGGTCTGTACCACGTCGTTATTGTGAAGGTTTTAGCTTCTTCCAACTATACCACCTACCATACGAGCACTCGCTTTCTCTCTCTCTCTCTCTCTCTCTCTCTCACACTAGCGTTCTCTCTCTCTCTCTTTTTCTTTCTCCTTCTCTCTGACAGACAACAGCAAATAAGCTCTGGATGTCTCATTACTTGGCCCCATTCCTCGACAGTTCCATTCATCCGAAATGCATTGTACCTAAAGGTTAAGAGTAGTTAGAGGGAGAGTAATGTACTATTAAAATACCTTTCGGAGTGAAGTACCTTTTGATATATTTTCCTTGGTAATGAAAGCAGCATTCGGGGGCGAAATGTAGTAATTTGCTGTCCCATTTCTCCGGCCTTTATTCCAGGGCTTTGAAAACCGCGTGTCGTCCAAGCAGTGAAAAGCAGGCCTAGAGGAGAGATGGTAAATACCCTGCGATATTCAGACGTGTCTTACATTACGCTGCTTTCAATAAAAACCCTGCCAAGCATTCAGGGCATCCTCCGTTGCTAGATGCCTCTCGATCCCCCCCCCCCCCCCCCCCCCGCCACCCTACCTTTTTCTGTCTCTCTTTCTCTCTTTTTTCTGTCATCTCTTTCTTTTCCTCCCCTGAGGTCGTTAAGAGGAGTAATTGAATGAGGGAAATGGCTTGGCTTGTTTGGTGGCTGATCCACAAAGGACTAAAGGTAGGAGTTTTTGAGGTATTCAAAAGAGAATGACAGAAAGATGGTTTTATGATTTTTTTTTCTTCTTCTTCTTCTTTTTTTCCCCTCTTTTCTTTGGTGGCAGCGGTACACACAGAGGGTGGCGTGATAAAAAAGAGAGAGAGAGAGGGTGGGATGGACAGAAAAGAATAGGCTACTCAAAGCTCTATTAAAAGCATCAGGCTTGTTAAGGCTGGTAAAAAAAAAAGACAGGAAATCAGCGAGTGAAATGTAGCTTCTTTTGCCAATTATGGGATGAGAGTGGAGCATCTTAGAGCTCTTTTGTGTCCTCCATCACAAGTCTCTCTCTCTTTCTCTCTCTCCCTCTCTCTCTCTTTCTCTCTCTCTCTCTCTTTCTCTCTCTCCCTCTTGCTCTTACACACGTCGTCCTTTCTCACCCTCTCCTCTCATCCATGAGTATTGAGCTGGGTGCATTAGTGATCATGCATGAAAAAGAGGTAGTGTCAAAAAGGCCAGCCAGCCTCACATATCACCCCAGGATAAAGTATCTGGATTGGGCTTTCTTCTGGACCAACAGGGGGCAGGTCTGTGCGTCTCTCTCTCTCTCAACCGTCTCACTAAAACATTAATCAATTGCTTTTCTCTCTCTCCCTCTCCCTCTCCCTCTCTCTCTCTCTCTCTCTCTCTCTAGCTCTGTCTCATTCTAAGGAAACATCCTGTATTGTGTTTGTTACAGTTCCATTCTGTCAGAGCCATGCTTATGTTTATCACGGGGGTTTGTGTATTCGTAAAAAGGGGATTACATTATAAGCCTGACATGGTGTGTGTGAGTGTGTGTGTGTGTGTGTGTGTGTATGAGCCAGGGATCATTGTGTAGTGATGATAGAATGAATGATATCTATCATTGCCTTGCCTTTACCGCCCCCCCCCATCCTCTCAGGGGGGCTGTTACCACTACAAGGCCAAAACCATCCATTCACGTCCATTGACCACAGCTCTTAATTACCACAGAAGCTAAAACAATACAGGAACGGACTGTCTTCTGCATAGACATACTCTACTACTGATTCAGCCATGTTTGTCTGTCTCCTGCATAGACATACACTAGTACTGATTCAGCCATGTTTGACTGTGCTTGTATTGTAATGTGTAAATAAGTAACAAAAGGGCTATTTATTAAATTGAGAAAACCACAGGAGTTGCCATAGGTACTAAAGGTGTTTTACTTATTTCATGTTTCTTCATTGAAGTAAATACAGTACTGATTTTTTTTTTTTACTATATTCATAATTTGTTTTGATTTGATACTTAGCTCTCAGATTGCACATCGTATTTTATTGTAAAATCCAGGCACTTTGGATATGAAGAAACATGAGTGCATTACTTTGTGAGACGTGTCATTAGCAGGAGACTGGGTTTAGTTCTGGGCTGAACTCTTGGTTCCACTCCAGCACCTTCCCACTATAGGCATTTACATCATGTTTAGTTCATCTGTCAAACGTCACCATTTTCAAATCACTCAGTGTTTTGCCACAAGCACATAAAAACCACCGTTAATAAGATTTTCATTTTTTTTGGACCGCTGCCACGCTCACACTACATTTAGCATGTGGTGTAAATATGGGAAGATTTAATGGCCTCGGCTGCTGTTTAATGTTAATGTCAACAATGACAAAGTTGCTGGAGTTAAGGTGGCTGGGAGATGTAGGGTGGGGTGTGTGTGTGTGTGTGTGTGTGTGTGTGTGTGTGTGTGTGTGTGTGTGTGTGTGTGTGTGTGTGTGTGTGTGTGTGTGTGTGTGTGTGTGTGTGTGTGTGTGTGTGTGTGTGGAGGGTAGTTTATGGTGGACTATGAGAGCCCGTCACCCATGCGAAAGCGGCATGTGGGTATGACAGCTATTTGCAAGGTTAATGTTGTAGAAAACAGTATCTAACCCCCCCCCCCCACACACACACACATACACACAACTCAACAGTTTCATTAGGCCCCATCAACCTGACCTCTCCCTGCATAATGTTGTCAAATGTGACAACGCGTCAGATTATCGGTGAGCGCGAGGATCAATAAATATGCAGCAGTGGCACGATCCAACGCTCCTGGCGTTCCGCAGCGACAAAATGGCAGCCAGCCGCCAGAGTGCCTGGGCCCCACTCATCTGTCATCTATCTGCTCATAAAGCACCACACTGAGCAGCCACAGCCATCAATAATAATAATAGAGCATCCAGTGTGGAGCGTGTGATGTATTAAGCCCTGGGCTTTTCCACAGGCCCCGCTATTCTGATGCATGGCTGTGCTAAATGGCCGAGGCCCAGACAAACACACTGAATCTGGAGATTACATTAGTTAAACAAAATATGCGGCTGAATCGATACACGGCCACTGCTATGCCCTCTCTATCTCTCTCTCTCTCTCTCTCTCTCTCTCTCTCTCTCTATCTCTCTCTTTCAATCTGTGTTCTGAAAACCAAGAACAAAATGACACACTTTGTCCTCATAGCGACCCTCTAATTGCATTATCATTGATGACGCTGGTCAAAGCAAACAGAGATATGTTTGTGTAAAATCAATAGCAGTTTTTTTTTTTTTAACCAGTTATGAAATGTACCTGCTGTATGCGCCATTCAACAGTCAACAAGACAACAGTGAGAGGAAGCTGTCATATCTGGGACTGACACCAGCATGTATGAGTGTGTGTTTTGTGTGTGTGTAGGGGGGGGGGGGGGGGGGGGGGGGTGTCTGTGTGTGAGGGGGTGGGGGTGGGGGTGTTGTCTTCTCAAATCACTTTGTTATTTGTGAAGAGCTTGTAAAGCCTGTTTCGTAGAAAATGTCTTCCACAAATACATCACCGTGCCCTTTGCATCGTGTCTCTAACACCACAGACAAAACGCGGCCAGGATAATGGCTTTGTGCCTCTACACCACGTCATTTAATAGAACTCATGTCAATGGGACGATAATGGAATTATGAGTTTCTTTAAGATCCAGATCCCCATGGTTTCTAATTCACAAAAGACATTTAATTATACTTTTTTCTGAACACATTCACAATAACTTTAAATCCCTCAAAGTCTGTGCTTAGAATATGAGTTGGCTTTCTTCAGCATGTAACACTTAAGTTGCACTCTGGTATGCCCTGATCCCGTTATTGTGCTTCCTCACGCTATTAGACTCCATTAGAAGAGAACACTAGTACTGAAGCCATAGCTGAACGCATGACATGGAGCTCCGTTATTCTCTGGTCTTCTGAAGAGATATGCATCCGTTTCAGGTGTGTATTTCTCCATCTGTGCGCAGTCAGTTATTTGTACACAACGGAAATTAATGAAGAGATGAAAGTTCATTTCTAAGGGTTCCAAGCCTTGTGAAATCCATGTTTTTAAACATCGGCTTCAATGGGTGCCTTTATGCTTTATTTTCATATGGGGAGGATGTTTTTTTATGTGGATAGCTCTAGTGTTGTCACAGAAAATTGAAGACACTAAGAAAAAATAACATGTCGCTAGTGAATCTATCACCTTTAAAAAAAAAAGATACAAATACATAAAGAAAAACCTTACTGTTATTGTTGGGTACGGTACTCAGTATTGAGATGGAGACAAACATGACATTTCCACTATAATTCGGTACCACATAAATAAAACACAAACACTGTCTCTTTGAAACAGTAAATAAAATAATCTCCCTTTGAGGGCATCAACAATTGTCCGTAAGTTTAAAAAAAAAAAGAGAGAACAGGAAGTGAACCACCCTTGATGTAAATGCTGTTGTTCAATTGTTGCATTGGGAGGGATAAATGGACCAGTGCATTAATGTCTGAATGCGTCTGACTCTGGTGAGGGCGTTGTGCCACCAAATAATAGAAGACTATCCATTGGCAGGGGAGAGGAGAATATTGCGGTGCTTTCAGTTGAAAAGGACCCTCTTTCAGACCTCTTGATCAATCTGTGACCTCTAAGCACATCGGGCGCCTCGTAAATAGGAGCTGCGCTAACAGAGACTTCAAAAGGAAGGGGACCCGATAATTTCAAAATGGAACCTTGCGGAGTGGAGAGTCTATGAAAGCCGTCTTGTTCTCTCCCACACCTCTCTGCCTCACAACAGCCAGTTAGGGTAATAGCCTGGCAGAGAGGGACAGAGAAAGGGAGGGAGGCAGGAAAAAAGGGTAATTACTGGCAATCATTGGCCGGGGAAGAGCTAGTGATCATTACTGTATAACAGATTGTTCTGTCCCCCTGGTTGGACACGCAGAGAGGTGCAACTCTGGAGCTGCCTGCAGGTAACGACAGGGAAATTATCCTGTAACCTCAAACCTCCCACAAACACATCCCTCTTGCTCTGCTCTCTCCCTTTCTCTCTCGATCTCTCTCCCTTCTTCTCGCTGTCTCTTTCAACAGATAGATAGATAGATGGAGAGATAGATGGAGAGATAGATAGACTACACGATATATATCATGCGTTTATAATGAAAGGTGTTACTGTTATGTTCTTTTATTCTGCTCGTGGGGTACCTGAAAAGTTTATATTTTGAATAATAACACCAGCAACAAAAATATGAAGTGCAAACAATCAAATATGACAGGAATGGATGAATTGAAAGCAATAAATTCATGAGTTATGCCGTGTTTGCAAAAAAATTAAATATTACAAAAAATCACAGATTCTTTCATAAGCCACATAATTTCTGAAGGCAGCCTAGATGCATTAGCATCATTGTGCTAAAACCCTTTCCCCCTTGTTACTCCCTTTTTCAGTAAACATCAGGTAGTGGCATTCATTAAATATAAGTGCCTTGGAACATACTGCGAAATTCAGAGCAACCATTACCTTGAATTACACTGATTATCCACGTAATTATTTCTTTTGGCTGAACAGTAAATTCAGTCTCTCCCAATTACAGGTGAGTGAGCGTATATGTGCAGTGGTTAGAGACAAGCATGTGTGGGTTTATGTGTTTACTGGTTGACGCACACAAAGTCATAAAGAGACAATGAAGGAAGGATGGACAGAAAGAGAGAGAGAGAGAGAGAGAGAGAGTGTGAACTGTTGGGGCAATTCAAATCATTTGGAGTTGATTGTAAAATGTCACATGTAAAACCTCCACGCTTGTGTCAAGGGGATACGTGTCAACACATGTAACTGTAAGATTTAGACCAGATGATATGTCTGTTCAGACTTTGAACACATGTCCTCCCGTGCTTGGGGCACCGTTAGAGCCTGAGCTCACTGCGTTCGTGAGTAACTGGAACAAGCAGACGACTTCTAAAATGGTTTTCAGGCCTGCTGATGACTCCCATGTAACTCCAGTTGTTCTATGTGGATTGAGTGGATGGATGTAATGAAGTGAAACCCACGTAGGGATAATTACAATCACTTTCTTTTGCGCTCGGCAAGTTCAGTGATGGAATTAATTAAGCATTAGTCTGAAAGTTACCAGCACAACAGGAAAATTGATACACGCGCACACACACACACACACACACACACACACACACACACACACACACACTGTGTACAAACTCTCTCTCTCTCTCTCTCTCTCTCTCTATCTCTACACACACACACACAGATAATCCACTTATGGCTTACTGTGGAAAGTAGTTGGGTGAGACGAGATGCTGTTGACAGCCGGAGCTATTGATTGTGAGCGGTGTTCTTCATGAACCCATGGGCACCTCCGTGACCCGATCAAAACCAATCAATCAGGGGCATTAGTGTTCATGCCTTGGTGTTTTGGTAAGTAAAGGAGGCTTTCACAGCTTCATTATCAATACCACATGCAGCGGGACAACTGAAGTGAAATGTCTTCAGCTGTCAAAGGGCAGAGAAGTAAAAAAGAATATATACATTTGTGTTGTTTGGAGGTTGTCTGTTATCACATCACCTATTACTATATATAGCAAACATATTGAGACACAGACGTTAGTGTGCAGGGAATATATGCATTCTGTATAGTTGTATGTATAATGTACAAATATTTGAATTAAGCAAATATTTTCACAATACCATGAATATTCTCCACCAATTTTGTGCATGAGTTCTACTAGAGGTTTTGTCCTATATTTTGAGGCTTTCAGCTGAAAAGGGAAATCCCCCTGAAGTAAGATCTTAAATAGCGCTCCTCTGTTCATTTGGGTGACCCTTTGTGTATGAAGATACCTCTAATAGCGACGGTGTATGTTTACGGTCAAGGACTGCACCTTGATGTCAAGTGTCCCCTTTTCCAGTCATTGTTGCAAGGCATCCTTTTTTTTGTACATGAAGATCACAATCCTCACAAAGAACAGACACGGTGCATAGGGACATTCCCCTCCGTCACACAATAGCCATTATCAAAGGGGACAAGTGGTTTTCCGCCAACTTCACAGTGCACCTATTAATAAGCGCTGGTGGCTCTGTGAAGCCTATGTGGTCATGTCATATAAGCCTCATGAGATCATGGCAACCGTCCAGGAACAAACATGCAATCTGAGAGAAAACGGACCCATGAGATCACTGCCACGTCTTGACCTACATGCCAAAGAAAATGCCGGATACTTGAAAGAGCGGTAAACTAGTAGTAGTGTGAAAGGAAAGGCGTGAAATGGTATGGTTGGAAAGGAAAGAGGGCAGGGTTATGAGGAGACGTTAGGAGATCAGAGGCTGGGTAAGTGGTGGGAGATGGGAGGAGGGAAGGTGTTTTTTGGGAGCGATTGAGATGAGGAGCAAAAGATTTGAATGTGGAGCTAATTATTTTTTTGGGCGGGGGGGGGGGGGGGGGATGGGGGTGGTGGTAGCCTCTGTGTTTATGGGAGCTGAACTGATAATCCCACATCAGAGACAACAACAAACAAACAAACAAACATACAAACATACGAAACAAAGACAGAGTCGAGTGAGAGAGAAGCTCAGTCAGAGCAGTCCCCCCCCCCAAAAAACACCCAAAACAGGGAGAGACGACCGGGAGAAAGCCATACTGAGGGACAGTGGTAATGACCACGTCAGCCAAGTGTCAGCCTTGAACACCCCAACAGTGAGACAGGCAGCTGCCCACGGCAACTATGTTCTCTGTCAACAGCTGGGTGAGGAATGAGTGTGAGGCAACATTATACCTTTCAGAGGAACGAGCAAATGGGGCCCCCTCCCGACAACTTGTTAAAGAGTTGTTAGCCCGTGAGCTACGTTAACTTTTCTGGACGGTGACTGGGATGGAGATGGAGTTGAGTAATGGCAAGGCTTTAAGTGAGACTCTGGTACACTGATTACACATTCCTGTGTATAACAGGCAGAAGTCTACTGGGGAAATGACGGCTCTGGCCTAGTGGGAAAGAAGAGATTTACTGATTTGTGTACATTGACAGATTGCTTTGCCTACCTGCCAACACTTTTAGTGCATTTTTTGTTTTAGCTGTTTTCCGCCACCTCATGTCCTCCCCTACCACAACATTTACATTTACATTTAGTCATTTAGCAGACGCTAAAGCGACGTACAAAGGAACATGAAGGCGGGATATCATCAGACTCAGCTATTCCGATTTGTTGAGGGGAAAAAGAACATGTCACAGTGTGCGTCTGGAACTGACGACACCGCTCCGAGACGCCGTTAGCTGTCGCTCAGCTGGGTGTGAGCGAGCACAGCGCCGTTTTTGTTGCTGTTCAAAGGGAGTTACCAATAACACAGCCCATAATAAGAGCTGTAATGGATCCGTGGGCCCGGCTGATCTGCCCCGCAGGTTCCCTGACAGTGGCTCAGGTAACGCGACACTCAAAGATTCGCTGCATTAGTTCTGCTCAGCTAACCGTGAATGCTAATTGGAGGAAGGACAAACTACCGCTGCCCCTCCTCTCCCCTCCCCCTTCCGTGTCCCACTTCCCCCTGTGGCTATGAGCACACTGAACAACGCAAAGATTTCTAAAGGGGGGTGGGGCTGGGTCAGGGATTATGGAGAAGAACCTGAAAAGGACCTGACACTATTTATGCTGAGGCGAGGAGAGGGTACATACATTAACTGTTTGAATTAATTCTCCTCAAGCAATACCTGCTCTGTTTTTGACACTGAGCTGACAGTGTGGACAGGGGGCCAATCAGTCAGCACCCTGACAACAGAAATCCCTCCACAATGCACCGAGGCCTACTTCTTCCATTCAATCTGGATCTTTACTCCCCTTCTCTCTTTCTTTAGGTGACGGCACCTAAACTTGATTGTTCTCAAGTTACCCGACAGATGACAATTATTGAGTCATATTTATTGACACCAAAGCCTCCCATCTGTGAGACAGGTCTTTGAACATTGAAGAGCCTGCTCCTGGGTTGCGTGTGGTGGCTGTTTAGGCCGTCAGAGTATTTAGCCAATTGAGACTTTGCTATGAAACGTCTTATGAAGCCTATTGAAGATGCTCCCTTACCTTTTGAAGATTAGTTTAAAATTAAATTAAAATGTGTGTCCTAAATGTCGTTTACTCCTGGTACTACAAGATGGCACCATCTCATGAAGAGGTGATACACATTTGTGTGAATATCTTCATATCTAAATGAAATATGAACTTAGATTTTCAAAAGATCAAAGATTCTTACTGCAAACTTCGATGAGAGCCAAATCCTTCCACCCCCAAATTCCCATTACACCAGCCCTACCTCTCTTGGTGTCCAATCCATGTAACAAAAATGTGCTACAAGTCATTTAGTGTAGTTAAACAGAAGGGCACATTTTTATTTACCTTCCAAAACTCAATCTGGCAAGTTAACGCAATGGTGAGGAATGGTGAAAAAGTGGTCCATAAGATGCAGTGAAAATTATACTTTAGATATCCTTGCATGCAAATAGCTTTGGGTGATTTTTGAAAGATGTGATTTTATGTGGTTGAGGTATATCCGTATTGCATTTTGACAATCATTATAGCCAGGTGTGTGACAAATACGCTTGTTTATGTCTGTCCAAACAACCTGGCGAGACACAGGACTGGAGACTCCAGTACATCCGATATATCAGTTTGTATCAGCTTGTGAGAAACCACCATACCCACTCATTGATTTTGGGCGGCTGTACTGGGCATACTGGTATCATTTCAAAGGGAAACTTAACTGGATTGCAGTCAATAGATCTGAGTGTTTTGGTTCTTGACTTCCATTATTCCAAATCATTTGGTTACATTTGGAGGGGACTTTAGCCATTGTGTGCCTTCATGAAAGAAACACAAAGTCTGAGAAACAAAAGAAACATGGGCTAAGGCTGAGGGGGCGGGGGAGTCCAATCTAATACTAATACTGACACTGATACTAACCTACAGGCAAGGTCAAAGACCTGTCCTTTGTACAGCATGGCTTTGGACCATCCCAAGCTTGGAGAGGTCTTAACCCCGCTCAATCAATCTCTTATCTAATCTCCAGAGATTCAGAGGGCACCGGCCCACTGACTGCTCCTCCGCAGCGTCCCCTGTCCCCAAATGTGACCAGCGCCCCTGGGCTAGCATGCTATCACATGACTGCTGTGCCCTCCTCCTCCTCCTCCTCCTCCGGTGCTAATCTCCGTGGAGATGTATTGTAATGATGAGATTCCGTTACAGGTGTGGGGCTTTATGTCTCTCTGGTCCTGAGCACCTTCCCACAGCGGAAGGACCTTTGAAGTCTCACCCCTGACCCGTCAGGTTAAGCCTCCCGCCCCACTGCGCTCCCGACATGATACCTGTCTTCCTAATTGGTCAGTTGTCAAAGAGTCTCAGGTGCCTCTTCGTAGGTGGTGTGTGTGGGTGGGTTTGCATGACTCTGGGAGGGTGTGTGTGTGTGTATGTTTGTTTGTTTCCCATGTTTATTTGTCTTGTCTTATCTCTGAGGGCTGATTCACATACATCCTCATCTTTATAATTGTGTCCACTTCACTGGCTACCAATGAGACTCCCTCTGACCGTGCGTTTACCACGGCCTTCTCACGGGTCACATGTAAAAAAAAAAAAAAAAAAAAAAGGTGACATTAGCAGGAGCTGAGTGAAATTAGAGTCTCTGGATAAAGAAAAGTGTCACTCTATAGACAGGTGTGTGAGTTTAGCGAAGCACCTCAGTCTCACCTCCATCACCCCTCCCACACTGCCTCACAAAGGGTGTGAGGCCAGAGGACGCCATGGCCGAGAGAGGAGGGAGAGGGGTCACGGGGTCACAGGGTCACGGGCCCTGCAGCAGGCCCAGGAACAGGTGGACCCGAGTTTCCCGCGAGTCTTCCTCCGATGTGTGAGAGCGCCTCGCCTACCATAACACAGCCATGCATTAACCAGCCAATCTCGGTGCCTAAAAGTGCCTTGCAAATGAATGCACTTAACAAGCAACAATTTATCAATTAAGGTAATCGACGTGTCTTTGGGTTTGAACGCGCTTTTAAAGTCAAGCACTAATGCTGCAATCGACATTTTCCTATTTAGTCAAATTAATTGCATTGAATGTTGCTTGCTTCGGCTCTTTATGGCATATATCTAAAATGGTTGTAATGTGCGTTCGAGTCGCAAAGGTGCTCTCAATAATGGCGGTGCAGGACGGAACACTCAGAGGAACAAGCGAGTGAGAGTAAGTGGTGGACAGATAAAAGAGGCAAAGTAGCTTTTTCCCGACAAAACTATGTTTTCATTAATTGATGTCCACCGGATGTACAGATGTGAGTGTGCTATGAATTCCACTGACAAGCATTTGCAAATAAATAAATAAATAAAAAGATGCAGGTCTATTTATGTGGTTGCTTCGTGGCTTGTACACATTAGTACCCACAAGCACATACTTTATGCAAGCACAAATGGGAAGAAGATGAAGAAGATGAAGAATGATCCCTCACAGTAAGATGTTCTCAGGTCCATTTTAATATAAAAAATAGTGTAGAATTGACCTGTACATCTTCACATAAAAGAGTCATTTCTCAGAGAACACAGACGTAAGTGAAAGTACACACAACAACAGAGGTGTTTAGATAAACACACACACATTCACACACACACACGCAGGGCACACACACACACACAAACACACAAAGAGAGAAGGACCTTGCTGTGAGGTGTGAGAACACACATCAACAAACATGCACTTGCTGTGTGACCTGTGTATTTTTCATGAGGGGTCTGCCCTCCTGCCTGTCCGGCCAGGAGAGAGAGAAAAGGGGGGGGGGGGGGGGGTGGTGGGGGGGCTAAAATTAGGCAAGAGATCCGTGGCCCTAAGCTGCCGCTCATTACTTTCTAATGTAACAACACTTCTTTTGAAGAGCTGTTTTCTCACCTGCCAAATCTCTTTAAAAGCTTCCCCAGGGCACCATGGAGGCCAAAAGGGCTGCACCAGGACCAGAGGGGGGGCTCAGGTTACCCCTCAGCCCAGCGTGATGCATCATCTGTGGGACGGCCAGGCACCAGCCCTCCCCTCCTCCTTCCATAATGCCTGCAGCCCCTTGCAGTCGCCCGACCGCCGCGGTCGTGCGGCCTCTCTGACAGTGGCTCGCAAGGCACTCTGCACATGAAACACTACACTCAACTAATGGTTACAAATGTGTTCTCGGAGAAAGACCTTGGGTCTCCACATAGAATCATAGATGGGGCTGCATGGACACACACACACACACACACACACACACACACACACAGAGATATACTGCTATGAACAAAGAGAGAAACATATACACAAGAGACAGATATGAAGTAAAGAACAACTTTTGACTGTAGACATTTCAATTTATTACAACAATTTCCTCAATCCCAGTTTAATTCAATGCTAGGATTCCACAGTACTGAGACGTCATAATAGATATGACGTACAGCTTGTATACCAATACAAATTCAGTGTTTCCCCTTTCAACATTCACTTGTGCTTGTAGACGTGCTGGCCCACTGGACTAGCCCTGAGTGTGCTTGTAGACGTGCTGGCCCACTAGACTAGCCCTGAGTGTGGCGCAGGTGCAGGCATCTTCACTGGCCCTGCACGTGTCACTCTCTCCCATTGGCAGGTCCTCTGTCTCCATCCTGCCTTCAAAGACAAGGTTTCCCTCCCAGGCCTGCCGAGCTCTAATTAGTTGTCAGGTGATAGTCCGCTTGGCCCATTACCCGGCTGCAGGGCTCTGGAATCAGGGCATTGAGGAGGAGGTGGGGGGGGTGGAGGAGGTGGAGGAGGAGCGGGGAGGGGAGGGGAGGCGGAGAGCCGTGCCCAGGGAGCCCAGGGAGACTCTTCCCAAGAACTCCACCCAGGTAGGAGAAAAGAGCACTTCGCAGCAACAAAGAGCAAGTTAAGTCTCTTAATTAAAAACCACCCCACTATCAGATGCCCAGCCAAACCGGGCCGCGGTGCGTCTCCAAATGCATTGCTGAACAAAAGCGTGCCTGGAATGTCGAATGCGACCAAAACACATGCACGCGCTCCAAATGTTTGGCTTGTTCAAATTACTTTTTTTTTTTTACTTTTCACTTTTCTGTCAACCGGGAGCTAAAGAGATAAATATAACAGATGAGGTATTTGATGATAATGACAAAATATGGAACTCCCATTTGCAAGATGCCGGCTGATCTAATATTTTAATCGGCCAGGTGTTTTGTGTCACTGTGTTTTTCTTATCACTGACTGCGTCATCGAAAAACATATCTGTTTTTATGACTAATTAGTCTCACAACAGCACATCGATAGACTGGAACACTGAGCCCTTCTATATTGATCTCAATGCGCAGCAGTTGAGCAATTTGATTTCCACATTTAACTCTCCTTCTGGCAAGACATATTGCTTTCCTCATATTTTATATACTTTGAAAAGATAACGACGTCATTAACTTCAAATGAAACCCCCTATACCACCCCATCCCAAGTGTTTAAGAGACATAATGTATGCCCTGGACGGGATGCATGTAGTGTGTATATATATATATTATATATTCAAAGCAGTGTATGTATCTGCAATATCTGTTCCAGTAAAATCGCTCATTTCGAACGTTGCATTTTTGTGGGTGAGTTGCTCATGTGAAAGAGTTCCTGGATCAGGCGGTGCTTTTGGACAGGGAGAGATGTGAGCTGAAGGTCATTGCGGTGGCCCAGTGTTAACATAAGACCCTTTTGTGGTTTGGGTAAATGTACAAGACCGCCCACTAGAGCACACTTACCCCTCTTCAACCACTGTGTAACAGCCCCATGTAGAGCCAAACTGTCTGCCACACGTCAGCACTTAGGGGAAACACACACACACACACACACACACACACACACACACACACATGGACATGCCTATGTACACATGCACATGTACATACTAGCAGAGATGCATTACCAATAAACACAAACAATCACATGAGCACAGCAACAGAAGAAAATTAAATGTGCACTTGAAAAATGATTCTGTCTCTCTCTCACTCTCTCCACTCTCTCTCTCTCTCTATGTGTGTTTGTGTAGGTATCTACATTATGTTCTTGTATATGTATATGTATATATATATATGATATATTACCTCAACGTTATCATTTGAAACACAGCATCAAACCACAAACAGTGTCTGACAATGTTAACCCAGAAACACAACCACAAGACACAGACAAAACCAAACTGAAAAACCTACACCCTAATTCAACAATTATTTTCTCTTCTCTTTCTCTGACAGCCCTCCAAGTTCATTAGCAGAGGATGGACGGGAAAGCATGCTTAACTGCTCCGTCTTAAGCACGAGCCGGCTGAGAAACTTAATTTTCCAATTTGCGGGAAGGCAAGATGGCAGGAAACCGGAGCAATTTGCAGCACGCTCGACACACAACAAACCCCTGGCCCTCGCTCCCCAGCCGCGCTCCCGGGTAATTATCCCTAAAAAGGATGCCATCTCGGATTAAGATGAAGTCACATCAGAAAGGGGAGAGTTGGCCTCATTACACGTAATTATGAGGGAATTAGAAACATCATTTAACTAAACGAGCAAATAATGTCCAGGATATTGAAGAAGCTGCCTGCGCTTCTCCAGACTGCTGAAAGTCCCATTACAAAAATTGTAGCTCTTAAATAGAATAATGACATGCTTTATCTTCCCTCGGCTCCGTGGCGAGAGGGAGGGTGGTCACGGGGAGAAGGGAGGGCAGGGAGGAGGGAGGGAGAGAGGGGGGGAATGAGGGGAGAGAGGGAAGACGAGAGAGGATGACGAAGACGATACAACTGTTGCTTGTTAAAAAAAAAAAAAAAAAAGAGTTCCTATTTTCTCACCTTAACAAGGTTCATGAAATGTAAAATAATCTATGTGGTTACACCGTAATTAGTGTACTTGATTAACCATTGTTCTTCAGTCGTGTAGGTTAGCATTATTCATGAATGAACATGGATGAATGTTTTACTTATCAAGGGCAATGCTGTAAAAAGCTATTAAACCCTAGGTTTAATACAATTACAGCCACCTTCTTTTCTTATATGTTCAAAAGAGAAAGCAACTCTATATTTGTGTTTTTTAAGTGTGATGTTAATTTAATTGCCTAGAGAAAATAAAAAACACAAATTTTACAAAGGCTCACATAAATATTTCCCCCTCAATAGACTACTGTGTGTGTGTGTGTGTGTGTGTGTGTGTGTGTGTGTGTGTGTGTGTGTGTGTGTGTGTGTGTGTGTGTTGGGGGGATATGGGAGGTGGTAGTTATGGGAGGGGGGGCGCAAACATGATTTCCCTCCTGCTCGTCCATTTAGGGATGATATAAAACAGAATCATGAAAAATCACTTCAGGCTCAAGCCCTCCTTTTTAGCCATTAGTCAATAACTATGGGAGCCCGGATAGGCCATAAATGACATCGCTGCCTGAGAAACCAGGTTATGGGTTTCTCAAATTCATTTAAAGACAGAAAACAGGTCCTGGGAGATGCTATGCGGGTAATGCATGGCGATTGCCTTTAAAGCACTCGCCCCGACACACATTCACTTCCCTGGGCCTTGTGATGATGATATGGTTCACATTTTTGGGCCATTCTCATTCAGCACCACTCCCATTTCAAACTGAATCAACACCATTTCCAGTCAACGTCTGAAGCAGATTTCTTGGCATGTTTAGATCAGAAGATATGTGACGCACACATATACAGTAACCAGACACACAGACACACACACACACACACACACACACACACACACACACACACACACACACACACACACACACACACTCAGAGCACCCATTCGGAGAGTACTGCATGTAAAGAATGTAAAAACCAGGCATTCCCGCCAGTAATCTTGTAAAGAACATACCTCTGATTGCAACACTGTCTGTAAAAGACGGTAACATTTTTTTTTTTTTTTAATGTTAATATGACTGCAATGACAGACCTGCAGCACAAAGCTATCTTAAAAAAAAGCAGGAAGTAGTATACCATAGGAACACACACACACACACACACACCAATAAAATCAGAAATGCCCTTCCTCTCTCTACCTCTGCCTCTGCCTCTGCCTCTGTGTGTCCCCCACTCTGCGCTCTCTTCCGTTGTGTCTATGGTACCTGTTACTCAGGCCATATTTTATTCCACAAACTGAATTACACTTGCTTGTCGCTGTACTGGACAAGTTTGATGAATCCTGAGCCACAACATATCATCTCTGCAAATCATCCGAGGGCTGCCAGCCACTGTCTCCCAGCCGTTAAAACCACTTCAAATCATTTTCATTGCCCTACTATTAAAATTTGTAATTCATACCTGCCATTTAGCCAATACATAACAAGCCAAAAGCTCTCTCTCTCTCTCACACACACATACACACACACACACACACACACACACACACAGAGAGAGACATAAAGACAGAGAGAGAGAGTGAAGGAGATACAGTGTCCCTTTAAAATACGTAAAATGCTGCTTTGCTTCCTTTTGAATGATCTCCATTTTATTCTTCATCTGATACCAAACGGCATACCGAGCTGACTCCTTAGTGTACAGGGAAAGGAAGGGAGGCTGAGGCATCACCATCCAACCCGGGCTAATACCATCCTCTTCATCACCATCCAACCCGGGCTAATACCATCCTCTTCATCACCATCCAACCCGGGCTAATACCATCCTCTTCATCACCATCCAACCCGGGCTAATACCATCCTCTTCATCACCATCCAACCCGGGCTAATACCATCCTCTTCATCACCATCCAACCCGGGCTAATACCATCCTCTTCCCCCCGCACACACACCCCTACTGATGCCATGACATAATGACTGGAGGGGGTGTTAATAAACAACTTCATTCACACGAAGCCTCTCGCTCTCCTCCGCTTTCTGTCACAAACGTGTCCCTCTCCTGCCTGCTTCTCTCCCAGGTGCCATCCTTTTCCCATAAATCACCACTGCCGCCATCTAATTCGATCCATTTGCCCAGAACACAGAGCGGCTGTTGCCGAAATTGGGTCAGGAATAATCTGTACCGCATCAGATGCTCTAACCCTCTCTCTCTCTCTCTCTATATATCTCTCTCTCTCTCTCTCACTCTACCCCCCCCCCCCCCAACCCCCCATCCCACTCACTTTCTTTCTCCTTCCCTTTCTCCCTCCGTCCACCTCGGCGCTGTAATGTAGCCGTTAGCACTGAGACAAAGAGGAAACTCAGAGCGTGACAGGTGAGGGCCCAAGCAGAGCCTGCGCTGACAACAGTTTTATCAGTCACACCAAAGAAAGCCTCAAAAGCATGAGTGTAGGGACGGCGTGCATGTTTGTGTGTTTGCGTGTGCGCAGGTGTCTGTGTGTTGACAGCGCCCTATTAAAAGGCATATTGCCACGGCGTTGAGAGAGGGAGATTGTGAAGGAAGTAGTGAGAAGGAAATTGAGAGGACTGAAAAACGAGTGCCACTGATACCAGTTGCAGCAGACTTAAATAGCACTTGCTGGTTTAAACCGGTCCTCCCATCCACACAGAGGATCACTCACAAGAAAACAGAAAGAACAAGAACAAGAACAAAAAGACATATTTTTTTAAAAAAAAGCACCGCTGTGTATTTTAGTACAAAATATATAATCACGATAAATGCCAGATACCAGTGTACCAGTCCCTTTCAAATTTTTACAACAATGTCTGGCACTTTCCGAGGACAGTACCCTCTCTAAATTCCTGAGAGTTGTAATTATTCAGATATTGCAAACAATTAGGAATTGTAAGTATTCACTCCTGCTGATATATTTAACTTCTAGTCAATGGCCTCATTGACTACTCAAACCCATACAACATCTACACGCTCAATGGTGTTGCAGCCATTTGCTATTGTTACAAGAAATATCTGCCCTACATGTTATGGTAGAAAAGATTTACAACACACTGTTGGGATTTGTGTATTCTGTAATCTTACATCGGTATTTCTTTTATTTCTGTCTTCATTCATACACATAGAACATGATGTATTTTACAAATACCATCATCATTGTCATCAACAACCACAACAATAACAATAATAATAATAATAGTAAAAATAATAAATATAGACGCAAGCAGCAATGAGGGGGCCAAGCAACCCAACAGGGCATATTTGCCATAGAAACTTGATGTCGTTATGCCACGGGAATGGCTGTATGCACACAAGGCAAGTGTACTGACCAAAGATTGGCCGAGATATCGGCTCACGTATTGTTTGGCGGCTTTTGATAGGCTGTAATGGAAGATAATAAAATCCGTCTGATAACTTCCATGAGGCCTTGTGTGAAGATTAACTGTGCTAAATTGGGTGGAGATTCAACAAGGGTTGTGGCCGCTGAAAACAAACTGTAATAAAAATGCGAAAAGCCCTCTAGAGCCAGTGTTATGGTTTATCAGTCAAATGATTAAAAAATAATTGTGCTTCCTTTTTTAATGGTCCCGAGTCCATATGCCAAATTTGGTTTTAATACATCAAAGCGTTCCTGAGATGTGACCTTACTTCCTGTTCGGCGCCTTTGCTGCCCATTTCGATTGACTGTGACTGACAAACGCGTTCGAACATCATGATAACTTTTGTGAGGCCTGACCTCAAGATCATCTGTGCAAATGCTGGCGAAGATTGGAAAAATCTGTGGCCTGTGATTTTTTTTTGTTGCTTTTTCATACAATCCAATATGGCGGGCATTGACACCATGAGGTGTATCAAAATCGGCTTGACCCACAGAATCCAACTGTACCTTATTTTGGAAAATGACGTATATGGTTAAAAAAAATGCACCTCCAACTTTGACCCAATGGTGGCGCTAAAGCATTAGGAGGCACTGACATTAAACATGGTGAAAAGAATCATAGGATAGTGTGCCAAATATCAAAACCTTTCACCATACAGTTCTAGAGGCTGCCATATACACCAGCGCCAGAAGAAGATGTTAAGGAGGAATAATAAGAAAAGGTAGAACATCAATGGGTGTCTAGGAACCTTCGCTGCTTGGCCCCCAGAAATGATTCATTAAGTGTTTATAATGGTATCTTTTATAACTAATTAATATGGGCTCCATTACTCTATATGCACATAGGCTATAACATTTCTTCTAAAATCTCCCTGGCAAAGGCAGAGGCCTTGTTCATTCCCTGTAAATTGGAGAAACGCCAGAAGAAGCTCTCAAAGCAACATCAACCCAGAGTGTTCATGGAAGCTGCTATCACATCAGAAGTTTTTTTTCTGTTATTCTTTGTCTGTAATTCTTTTACGCCTTGCATTCGTTTTTGAAAAGCGTTTCCTCAACGATCAAGAGGCCATTGCTAAAAGAGACCTTCAACACTGGGATAAGAATATGAAGATGTTTGCATGAACCAATGTAAAATAAAGGCCTATAGTTAAAAAAAAACAACAACATCGGATCACAACATGCTCTGTTTTTGCTCTTGGCTGAAGTAAAAACATAGCTTTCACAAACCACGCGGTATTGTGTGATCCAGTCAGTCAGTCATCTGAGACGCTGGATCCCTGTGCATTGTCTTGTTTTGCTCAGTTTGAATTTGTATTCTACCACTGGTCGTTAGTAAGCCATGATCAGTCTTGCTACTGACAACTACACAAACAATATTTCGGGGAATGCATGTATTCTGTTGGGCCAATGCATTAATGTTGTATTGTTTATTAACGATACCCTGGAGGTGTTTTCTATACCTGTCGCTTGGATGTCGGCAGCTGCTCACTTGTCTACATGAACTTTCTCCATGAAAAGCAGATACAATCAAAGGCGATAGAATAACGCAAGCAGATACTTGTACTGGTGTTATTTGACGTGAGTTCTATCAGATTGCCAAAATCCCGTTGTCTTTTTGATTGGCAGAGGTCCCGCCACCACCAGAGCATGTGTGTGCTAATGTGTGTGTTCATTTGACTTGGAGCGTGTTAATATTCCTAATGAGTTTGGCATCCAAGGGCCTTATCATAATGCACCATGTATGACGGGTTATCTCTGGCGTGGTTAACCTCTCATAGACGCCAATCAGTCAACCGCGTCACACAGTTGCATGTTATTAGTAAATTACCTGTTACAGGTAAATTGGCCGGAAATGTTTATTCGGTTTGGTTCGCCGAAACCTTACATAGTCCAATATTGCAAAATGTACCTTTACTGTGTATAGACGCTGTCAAACAGAATTAGCTACTCTACAGTCTGGTCATATATACACTTCTTCTTCACTGCACTTCTAAAATAACACATTTCGTTTCTCGATGCCAGCTTTGCATGATCACGAAAAGAATTCAGTAACCTGAAATAACTTTAAAGAAATTTGAACACATCTCCTTGAAATATTTTTGAATTTCGTATCAACTCTTTTCTTTCGACGTTAGGCTATTCCCCGATGAGAGGACTAACGCAGGCATTTTAGGGGTCCTAGGCCTCCTTCATCAGATCTGAAGCCCTGGTGTTTTAACGTATCGAGACTTTTTGAAAACAATACATTACTTCGGTGGGAGAATTTAAATGAATGCAAATATGTATCTTTGGTGTTTAAGAGTCTCATATTGCAAATATACCAATTCAACTGACCGTTGCAAGATGGATGAAACACAACGATTGCTGATGTAGAAAATTTATTGTATGAGTGGATTACAACAAAGATGTTTTATCTTGTACCAGTGCCTCCAGATATTACATTACATACAGCACCCAGACTGGTTAACTTAAAGATTGTTATTGAAGATCAATATTTGAATGTACCTATCAACGTCTTGAAAACAAGTATAACTGGACATGCAGAGGGTTTAATTTGGAGAGTTTAGTTCAATGCGTATTACAATGTCATACTTCCTCATATAACGTGTAAAACTGGTTTTACGAGGGACAAAACTGTGGTTAAAGGTACAAAATAATTAATATACACATGGTGTATTTTATACATTTACAGAAGCTCGCCTCTTTCTCACACATACAATTGCCGTGTCATAAGAAATATAAATTCACCAAATAAAGTGATATAAATAGACATGATTATGTCAAACATATAGGTGTTCTGTATTGTGTTTTGTGAAATAGTACTTTTCCCCGTAGATTTTTCGCATCAATTTGGAGTCAATAATCAATCTTGTTATAAAGATTGTACAAAGGTAACCCCGGTAAACTGCTTCCTGGGTAGTATAGTGGGGTTGGAAATGCAATAGACCTCGGAACCGGAACTCGGAGCAACGAATTCTCTCTGAAAACTAGCGGCATTCCAACTAGAGTCTGCGCCGAAGCGTGCGCCATGTTTGCAGCTTCCAATTCCGCAGAGAGTTGCCGCTTCCATTTGTTTCTCCGGTTCTGAAACCATGTCTTCACCTGAGTTTCCGTTAACTGAAGGCTGGAGGCGAGGCAGGCCCGTTCGGAGCTGCTCAAATAACGTTTCATATCAAAGGTGGATTCCAGCTGGTAGACCTGACTCCGGGAGAACACCGTGCGTGTCTTCTTCTTTGCATTACCATTTGGTTTGTCCGAGCCGTCTCTCTGTCTGTCCTCGGAAATGGGCGACATTTGACTGCATGCCCCCTCCTGCTCCTCTCTGTAGTCCGGTAGTAAGGGCTGTGTTAAATGCGGCCGTCTCTCGAGCCCATCCTGGCCAGATATTAGTCCTTTTGTAGCACCTGCAGCAGGAGCATCATAATCGTTGACAGTTACAGCAGACACTCGCAAAATGTCTAACTGGTAATTTTTTTTTTTTTTTACCAGTGAATGCTAAACTAGTAAACAATACAGTTTCTAAATTGATTAAGTTATGAAATAATTATTTTGGTCCCAGCGACATTTTTTACAACCCTCTTGATTACTTTTACATGTATCAGGGTTTTCATTAAGCATGCATTCGGTGCTCAAATGCACGCCTACAAAATGAAGAAAATTACAAACTGGTCATAAGTACAGTGTTTAAAAAATGCAACCCCTCCCTCATTTAGTCTTTCTGAGTATTACACAACATCACTGTGCTTCAGTGAACTTCAATTTTCATCAGCGAAAATGTACCCATTATTCGATACTTTGTACAAGAGATCATTAAATGTGAACTTTGACTGGTTGATCGACTGTTAAAAGGTTACAAGTACCCTGTTAAACAAACAATATAATATGGCCAGCACTGGTGCGCGATATTAATTAAATCAGGTTACATTTAACGCTCAATTGACGAAATGTAGCACATTCATTCTGAAAGCCTGTGTAATCAATTAGCAGACTCGATTAAATTAGGAATGAGGGGGGAAAACATCCTGTTAATTATTTGACCTTTCATCTGCTCACTGGTGTGGCATTGATATGCCGCATTAAAACACTTGGGAGTTGTATCTAGTCTGCAGCTAATGCTGGCAGGCAAATCTAAACTAAACAGGCCACTATTGCACAATTGGCTTTTTTATTCTGTTGCTACACTGGACAGGTGCTGTTGCCACTGAGAACTACATATATATTACAACAATAATAACCATTTTAAGTTGATATTTTACTGATAAAAAAAGGAAACCGACATACCTAGACAGGAAAAGTTAAGGGGTTGGTGTCGGTTGCAGGTCTCAGGTAGACCTGGGTCGGAGCAGAAGCAATCTTCTCCTCCGCTGCATTCCTCTTCCGATGACACAGAAAGGGTGCGTTTCCTGGGCTGCGGCGGCTTGCAGCTCTCCTTGGCCGCAGATCGTGCACTTTCGGACGGTGTACCCAGTATTGACTGAATGGTAAAGCTAGAAATTGGGGCGGGCGAACATTTGCTTCCGCTGTCCTCGGAGTTACTCATTCTCGCCTCATAACATAACAAAGTTCTATCGATTAAAATACTACGATGTCCTATTTTAAAAATAACAGTCAACGTTTAAACTATCCTCGTTTGTAAACATCGGTCTCTCTCGCGAAAATAAAAACAATTTGGTAAGTTCTCTCCAGGGGTGGAAGTATTATTTTAGTTGTTTTTCGTGGCGCTCAGGAGTGCACAAATGCATTGCTCTCCACATCCACGCGCTGTGGACTAAAGGCGGCTGGAGCGTGCCCTCATTTGCATGTAGGTAAGCCTCGCGCGAACCAATCCCGTGCTCAATGTAAACCCGGGATTTTTAAATACTCCTCAACAAGTTCGCCCCGCGGCTTGAGAAGGGGCTTCATGATAAAGAATACAAGTGTTCACTGCAACAGGAAACTTTATTTGGAAATGCCATCAGACTTTATGTTAAAGTTATGAGTATTATCCAGTATGAGGCGAAAATTCGGACAAGCCCCATATTGGATACTGTCCAATGTTGTTGAATGAGGTACGTAGAAGAATAAACTAAGAACACCAATTAATTTGTTGTCAGTTGTTCGTGATAATATGGGCAATAGCCACCAGAGAACTTCACAGGTATGTCATGACAAAAAAACACGGCAGTATAATTTTGTACACATATCCAAGCTATCAAAAAGTAGGACCTCTGGAAGCCATAGAGCAAAAAAAAACTTTAGACTACACTGTCTGTCCTGTGATTAAACATAATTATTAATATGGTAATTTACCAAGGTTTTGCTTGGAAAATTCTGTAGGATGCATACAAACATTTACCTTAGTGACACAATACGTCCACCTCCTTCATTTAAGGCTCTTCCAGCAGGCTAAGCATGAGATATGATAAAGACATTTCTTATGTACATGCATACATTCATAGGCCTGCATATCATAACATATAGACTATTACACTATACATACATTAAAATCAGCAATTTTTCAAAATATCAATTGGTCAAATAATAATAATGCAGTGCCGTAGGTGATGGGACCTGTAACTAATTTACGCGAAAATAATAAACTCGTTCCAAGTCCATTGTCTTTATATTAAGTATTAATTTGATCATTATCTAACGGCTAATCTGCTGGCTTGGTGCCAGTGGAGCTGGACCATGCTAATTGATTGACTAATTGATTGGAGGGTCGCTGAACAGCCCACCCCTCGACTCGTGTCTCCGGGGCAGCTACTTGGCGCGGTTCTACCACATTAGCTCCAGTTAGCACTCTCCAAAGATCTGCGACACTTAACAAATGATCTGCCTTAATCATGGTGTCAGAGGATGAACCCCTGGTGCACCCAAAGGAATAGGCGGTGTGCGACCCCGACCTTTTGCGTCTGGGATCCTGTGTGTAACGGTCACAAAGCAAAAAATGTGTTTAGTTGTAGGAAAATGTCATTATTTATGGTTGATAACAGTTGGGAACCTTAACGATGACAAAGAGAGATGATTATGATGATGATAATACGAAATTCACTAGCTTCATTTCACCGCTTATATTTGAGCTGCTGCAATGTCGTCGCGCGGCAGCAGATGCTTGAAGAGCAGCGCGTTTACTCCAGTTAATATATGAGACCCACCGTGCCTTGATTTACGGTACGTAGTCTACATATAGGGCGTGAAATCTATAATGACAGTTGAATGGATTGACTTTATGTGGTTCGTCTTTCAAACAAACCCAGATGTCAACAGAGACAATGTCTGTCTTAAAACCTAGCACACTTGCACAAGAAAAAGTCGCTTTATGTTGGAGGCAGTCAAAAGATAAAAGGGACAGTTCTTAAAATAAATGTTCGAACAGACATCATGGGAGGAGTCGTTTTTTGTACTAAACTTCGTATGCAGCTAAAAGAAGGCTGTTTGGGTTATCTAACGCCTCCGGTTCACAAGACAGAGCGCAATATGTTTCTTGTCAATATTTCGCAACTCTGGACACCAAACCTCTGTATCAATTCAGCCTATACTTTGCTTGTACAGAAAACACTTTGAAATCCAACAGAATAAGGCCTCTGTTCGTGCTCTATCACAATGATAGCTCCTGTATGGCAGCTGTGGGCCTATCGTAATAACGGAACAAGAAACAAGACCTTTACCAAGGCAAAAAAGCTTTCTGTTAGAAAGACAGATGAAGTCATGAGCGGCTTTGATCTGGGAATCAAGCCTCGATAAATATTAAACAAAGACCCTTTACACGTGTGTATTATGATATATGGCGTGTCCAACTTTAAAATAAGGAAATTACCAGAGAAAATGATATCAATAAATTTTGTAAGTATAAACGTTGATTATGTTTCGATTTTCATTCAAGATTGTGAGGCCGGTCTTTTATTTTTCTCACATGTTTGGGGGCGGAGGGGAGGGGAAGGGGAGGAGGGAGGCACAAGCCCTGGAGGTGTACAATTTATGTAATCTGTGGCTGGGAAATGAATTGGGTAATTTATTGGAAAACAGAAAGTCAAGAAGATTGGATCAGTATAGCCTATCTAAGGGCTGCTATCCATCAAGTTCCAATTAACAACCTAACCATTGAGCTTTAATGGGTTTCCAATCTACTGCTCTGATAGACTCATCAATTCCTCAGGGAGAAATTAAGAGAATCGACCGCCCCTCGGCGTTGCGGTGTCATTCCTCTCCGCAACTATATGTCAAATTAAAAACACAATTAAAATTTAAACTGTTTCAATCAGAGCCTGCCCCGCAACCTATGTTTCACTTAATAGAACTTTGATGAAAATCTGATGCTCGCGTTCAATCACCAAAGCAAATGGGATATAGGTGGCGTAAAAGGAAGATTTCCCTTCCCTGAAAAACATTGCCAAAGTGCGGTTGGTTAAAACCACTTCTGTTCAAGCGCACTACTCAGTACCTTTCAATACGGGTCGATGATACATTATTACACCGGATTTCCCCCAATGCATTTCCTTTAATCTAGCGGGGTAAGTAGTCCTAACTACTGTGCAGAGGAGATGATGGACATTAACATATATGTTGATCTCTTGACAGTCAGGCGAAAAATATGACTGATATCCATTTGGCAGTCAGCATGTTTATAACTATGTAGTGTGCGCTAAAAAAGACCAAACTCATAGAATGACAAACTGCTAAATTAATTTACATTTTGATCATCCTATGACAAAGAGAAACAATTATACATACAAAAACGCACTCTTGTGCACAAAGTGACACACTCTCGCACACATGCATAAACATAAACACAAACACACACGCGCGCGCGCGCGCACACACACACACACATACACACACACACACGTGCGTGCGTAAGGGACCGGCAGTGGCAGGGTTAAAAAATGACTTAAGCTGTTGGCCACTTGAACCACATGTATCTGGCACTATAATATATGATGTGCTCTGCTTAAAATCAGCCACTCAACTTTCCATTTTAATGTAACACACAGAGCGGCCTGGGGTCACATCCAATCCCCCCTCTCTCCGAATCCAGTCCTCTCCCGCTGCTTCTTTACATAAAGATGTCGTACAAATGGAAATTATCGAGTGGTAATTTTTTCAATTTATGCGAGCGAATCAAGGTCATCAGGGGACCCAGTTAAAAAAAAAACATGAACAATGCCCTTGATTTGAAACAATATTTTACAGACGTTTTCCGATCGATACTCGCTGGGGAATAATGCTTCACCAATCTATTAATTCTCCATAATGGGCCCACGTTGAGCTTGCATGATATCATACGTCAATACGTGAGTAGTTATTACCAGTGGTTATTTGAATGTGCCCTTTGTTGAGTACCCATCGCAGACTAGTACAACACAAGAGTGCCGAGTTCAACTCCAAGGTGTGTGTGTGTGTGTGTGAGAGAGAGAGAGAGAGAGAGAGGGAGAGAAAAGAGAGAAGAGTGAAAGCTCTGATTGTGTTATTGTTATCAAAGGGCAAACATGTTCAAAGTTTTCTTCAATATTCAAACCTTTGACATCAATGTTGTGTGTGTTTTCTTAACTAAACTGTTTATCAGAGTAAATGTGTGAAATCGTGAAGAAGAATGCCTAAGGGAGTTTTAAAGTAGGCGGGGTGTTTTAAATATGGATAGTGTCAAACTTTATGGAAGTGAGAGATACACATTTTAAATATCGTTAGTAAACTTGCACTTCCCTTTGTCTGTATTTAGACCCAAAGCTCAATTGTAATTCTTCAAATGCCTACAAACAAACCAAGTGTGGTAAATTATTTGTAAACAAAGTCAGACTGTGCTTAAAATAATAATTTTGTGAATAGTATAAATATTATAGACATACATAGGAAACAGTAGGGTCCTTGCATTCTGGGCTGATAATTGCCCTGCTAAATTGTACACTTAGTATCAGTTCCGTTTACAATTTTAATATTTCTAAATATTAAAACACCACAGTTGATTATTTCCTTGTGGAGAGAGTGAGCCAATCTAACAACAATCCCATAATTTATGGTATTGTCCTGTTGTTACGTTACATTGATATAACTATATGCTAATAACATGCGGTCACACCGGCGCATACTCAAAGCGGAGCGAGAGGGGGGGGATTTTAAATGGGCCTACATAATGTAATTTCCCCTCTTTCACTCTATCATGTGTAATTCCTGCCAGATCGTGGTAATTATACCACCTAATTGACTGTGCCATTTTGTATGTAAAACAATGTTTTATAAAGAGCCTAACAGGTTGTGCATAAAGATGCACCTGCTCGGGCGCTTTGTACTCTTGACCAGAGGGTCCTCAGAAAACCATAGAGGCCTAACACGAATACTTGGGAATATTTAGGATTTACGTCAACAAAAATGTCCAATTTACCCGGAAGAGCATACATCCAGATAGGTGTGCTACTCCAAAATCAAATGAATAGACCTACCGACTAAAAAAAAAGCATTACCTAAGGAATATCTAATTATTAATGCAAAAGTACAAAAACGTGGTTTATAGGCCTCAACAAGAAAACCCTGTCAAGGTTGCGTAAAACTAAAACTATCCAACATCAACCTATATCTGGACTAAAATGAAATTGACAGACCTAACTCCGTGCGCTAAGTGCTCTGACTCAAAAATATTCAGAATCGATTATCGATCAGTTGCAGTCTATCGTGGGCAGGATCTGAAGGAGAAATGTCATATTTTGCTTTCCAATTTGCTTGCCAGTTCATTATGTTCAAACAAATTAAGGCTTCCAGGTCACTTGAAAAAACAGGAACCCATGACTGTATTGCAAACTTCAGTCTTTTTTTAAATGCACGATGCCATCACACCACATAAACATAGAAGGAATACCCTCAATTTATTTCACAACATATTTCAGCAATACAATATCAAAAAGTTAGCTCTTCCTGTACAAAGGGCGGCTGCCCTTATTAGGATTAAATATTTTATATACAAATGTACAAACACGTGTTCACTGAAACCATCAATTGAATAACACCAATTCACATTTGCTTGTGTAAAGTCCAGTTGTCGACGGAACGGTAGCCTATTTCACCCATTTAGGCAGAACATGTATTTATGCACAAGAACAAAATGATTGTCCCACTGATTAAACCTCGTGGCTTTGTCAAAAGCTGTCGGTCCTTCTTGAAAAAATTTAAACTCCTTACGAATTATGTAGAAATATCATTTTTGGTTTACTTCCAAGTCAAAACAAAATTATGACTGAAAAGCAAGAGACAAAATTAAATATATAATAACACAATAACTGATGTTCCGAAGGCTGCAGAGCGTATGAAATTGCACATTAATCAGTGTAAAAATGTGATTCCAAGTGTGAAATCAGATTCACCAAGGCTCTGTTTTAGTCTAGAAAACGCACGATACAGTTTGGTACCTGGAGTCTCCAAAAGACCCTGACCATAATTTCCTGTAAAATAAAAATAGAAAAAATTCGAATGTAAAAGTCCTATTTGACATCCAGTGTAGCTGTATTTTATGAGAAACCGTGTCAACTGAAAATAGACAACTGTTTCATTTAATAATAATAGTATTATTAATAATAATATTAATAATAATAATAACAATAATGGTTTATGTTTAACTTAAAATACATTTCTCACTCTTGGAAATCCCCTCTTTCATGCTTATTTTGTCTGGATTGCAAAAATAGGTTGCTGTTATGGTTATCGTATGGCGTACTGCCTTCTTATTATGTCATGACATTTTCAAAAAATGTAAGAATTCAAATGAAATAGACTTCAAACCGGTCTAAGCATGGATGTAACGACTGGGTGTGAATAATATACAGGGTGAGGAAACGTTAGGAGCGGTTGGCTGACAGGGACAGAGCCCGGGGCGCCTCCATTCTCTGAGATCGAGCTCTCGTGGTAGAGAATGGGTACTCGCACAATCCTTTGAGCCGCCGCATGGCTCAGATTGGCCGCCTCCAGCTCGGCGGCCAACTGTCTCTTCCACTTGTTTCTCCGGTTCTGGAACCAGATCTTCACCTGTGTCTCTGTGAGGTGCAGAGAGGCGGCCAGGCCGGCCCTCTCCGAGCTGCTCAGGTAGCGCTTCATGTCGAAGGTGGACTCAAGCTGGAATACCTGACTCCGAGAAAACACAGTCCGCGTCTTCTTCTTCCGACAGGGCTTCTTGTCGCTGCCGTCCTCGCTTCTCTTCCACTCGTCTACACCACCCTCCTTCTTCGTGTCGTCGGTGTCGCTTTCCTCCAGCACTATCTCGTCCGCGCTTTTATTGTCGTCTTCCTCATCTTTGACGTCTGGCTCGGCCTTGAGCACCAGGTCTGGAGAGTCGCGATCGGTGCCGGCAGAAGTTGGAGAGGAATCTCTGACACTGGCTTTTTCTGTGGGTGGAAACACAATGTCTATGTTTAGTGACAGCCCAAGTCAAAATTAATCTAGATGAATGTACATCTTTCCCTGTCATACATACAATATTCAGTCCCATCCACCTTCACTTTCTAATAGTTATGTTGTTGAAAAGTTCGCATAACTCTCTCAAACTCGAACACACACACACAAACACAAACACACACACACACACACACACACACACCACACACACACTCACACACACGCACACGCACACACACACATACAGTGAGAGAGAGAGAGAGAGACCGAATTGTATTATTTACTTTCAAGGCAAATTTTAACACTGCGTATTATCACCCCAAAGTTTCTACGGCCATTGGACATGACAGTCCTAATTGGAATAACATATTTCATACATAGCTAGATGAAAGTCATACAACTGATTCGTCATCAATTAATTGAAAGAGACAAACTACTTTGGTCAACGCAAGTTGTTTTGAAATGTGCTTTATAAATAAATTTGACTTGACTTGACTTAAACAAATAGTAGGCTTTCGAGTAAGTATTTGTCTCACACAATATGGTGTACATACCTTCTGTGGCTCTGTGGAGGTGCGAGGAGGGACTAATCGTGTACGGGTACCACCAAGCCGATGCACGTTCGAGATATGCAGGTAGCGCAAACCTCTGTGTGGGGAAATCGAAGCGTGGAAAGTGAAGGTCCCCGACTTGCGACAGTGAAAAACCGCCTTCCAGTCCGACTTTCGCTGGTGCGAACATGGGTCTTGGTTTGGATGGCTTGCTGTCACAGTTCAGCAGGTTTTTGATGAAAAACGGGGAGTCTTTGGCCGGCGCACACGTCTCTGGCGTCGTCTCAGGCATGACGGCGTATGTTTGTATCTAACGCCTTCGACCACAAAATAAACGGGTTAAAACTTCCTGTGCAGGCTGTGGCAGCAAGGCAATCGTATTTCGGCGAAGGTCCTCCAATGTTGGTTGTGGGATTTCAAAAGTCGGTGCTCTGCCGGCGAACAAGCAGTCAGCAATAGCGTTCAAATTAAGAAAAATACTAGAAAAACAAAGGTAAGATTAATCGTGCATCTTGCAAATCTTGAAAGAGATCCTCGATTGAAATGGAGCTCTGCTCGCTGCGTCAAGCTGGCGCCGGATGCTAATGATGAAATAAAAATGTCATCCAAGTTAAACGCGGAAAGTATACGGCGATTGGGCACGTACAATGGCAAATAGGATTAAGGAAGAGATGGGAAGTAGAGAGGGAGAGAGAGGGGGAGCGAGTGAGTGAGTGAGTGAGAGCTAGGGACAGTGAATAGGATAAGAGCGAAATGTACCCTCCCCGACTGCGCTTTTTGCGCGTTGGCTGGAGGCTGGACGGGCTCCCGTGTTATTGGGTTTATATAGCCTAATTAGGTGGCAAATGAGGACAGACCATTAGTACAAAGGGATATGGCTTTGCCATGATCGTTGCTTACCTCACAATAGGGAAACGGCTGGCTACAAGTTATTGCCCGAAAGTAAAACTTATCACATCGAGTCGCTTTGGCTGTTTACATTCTCTGTTAACATTTTAATAAGCATAGCTTATATGGACCAGACTCACCTTTAGAGAAAATCCAAACGAGGAAAATGCGGCAGCAGCATGCGACATTTTTTTTTTATGAGAAAATCGTTTTCATAGAAATAAAATGTTAGGCATGTGGGATTCTGAACTTAAAGACTGGAGAATGTATTAGCAACAGGCTAATGTGTGGTGTGTTGCTGGCTACTCCACTCACAGCACGGACTAACTGACGTGTAGCAATGCCGATTCGTTTTTCTCTTTTTGGTATTTAGTAATTATTAAATCATATTTTTTAGTTTACCGTTATTACATTTTTCAATACAGGCATCAGCAAAAGGCAATGAATACCAATCGAATAAAATATCAGTATGGTGTGTTTTATGCTTCATTCAAGCGTTTGTATATACCGTCGGTTTATCAGGCATAGGTTACTATTAAATCAGTGACTCGTCTATGCTCAAACTCGTCTATATTTGAAAAAGACAGATGTAATTAAAGGCATACACTAATTATGGAAGTTTGCATTAGTCTAATATCTTACACTTACGTCTAATAATTAGTTTATGAAATTAAGCGCCTGTATGTGTGTGTTGTTTGGGTTTTTAAGGGAATGTTAAATTTGTACCTGGATTCAGGCGTGGTGGTTGGTTATCCACAGATCAAGGACACATTAAGGGAGTTCGTTCCAAACTAAGGGCCCCATAATAAAAATCAAGGGGAAAATACTAAATGTAAGAAATGTTCAGGAATACAATCCTTTGAGAATGCAACTGACGTGACTTGCTGAACAAAATAGTATTTCAAAGGCCATCTCTAGAATGACAGCCATAGGGTTCTTGTCAGTAATGTTAAGATCGATGTTTGTGAAGTTGACGTCGACCAAGTCCCAACTTTGTGATTACATAGCGAGATACATTGTGAGACTCAGGAGACCATTTATTGAATGTCAGCGTCACACCATGAACAAGATCATCGGTAGGCGTATATTCCCATACCTTCAGGTGTGTGATTATTTCTGCTTTAAAGAAAAGCGACACATCACCCAGTGATAATCACTTCAAATACTCACTTTGTTAATTCAATTTAGAAAGTTAAAATACAACTTTGATGTCTGGTATTGATCATGATTATGGAGTTCAATTAATCGTACTTTAAAAGCAGTGATAATAGCCTATGGGCTGCATAAGAAGCTAGTGTCCTCTATGGGCGATAACTAATAACTGCAGGGGCAGTGCTGCCAAATCAAGATACTGAACCTGATTAAACCTACGTGCAGCTAGTAGTCTGTGATGACAGCATTTCTTCTCCGGGTTGACTTCATTACCTTCTATCACAGGATTTCATCTATTTTACTAAACGACAAAGGAATATTTAGCGAAGGAGTATACAACACAGTAAATGTGAATAGCGCCCGAACGCCAATGAGCATTATTGTTGTTATTCTTTATGTTATTTTCAATAGTCAGCTACCCTTGTAGAATCAGCATCAGTAGTAGCATAATTAGTTTCATTAGCCACTAGTATTTGTTCTCTAAAATGTATGCACATAAGACCATTTGGCCAAATGTGGCCTCTTTGTTATTCCGTCATTTCGCTTTGTTATTCTGACCTTTTATTCTATATGCTATAGCTACTTGCATTTAGGCTATGTTTTGGGAATGTGCATACGCTAACCCACCCACCAACATGTGTAAAACACCGGGTTACACCTCAGCTTTCAGAATTGTATGTGTTCAAATAGTTTCAAGCCATGTAAAGTGCTTTCCCCCCATTTAGCCCACACACGTAATGAAGTCTTGTTCATTAAGGCCATAGTTGAGATCTCCTGTAACTATGAGGTAATTACCCTCTCCGGTTACCCATACGCCGGGTGTCCGGTAAGAATGGACTGACACATGGAACTGTCGAGGTGCCTTGTCACCACGTCGTAGACACGCCCATTTGTTGTACACCACGGATTGTATTTTCACGTTTGTGTAAAAACAGAAATCAAGTATAATTAAATATGGCCAGTTAATAAACTTTTTCTTATTTCTTGAGGGTAGTCTTGTTCCGACAGTTCTTATTAAGGGGGTCGTGGGCTTGTTCTGTGTGCAGACTTATCAGTGTATAATATTGTATATAAAACGTCTTAAGGAGGGTCCAAGAAATCTTTTTTGATTATTAAAAATCCTCTTAAGCTGAATCAAAAAGTCACTCATGAATCTCAATGTCGAAGTACCATTAAAAAAAATCATTATTCCTTTTTTAGTTATTGAAGAGCTTTGGATGTTAATAATTAAAATTCAGTTCCTCAGCGCCATCATGTGTTAGGACTTTATGTCAGCCTTTATTGACAGGTAACACTTGTGTGTGTGTGTGTGTGTGTGTGTGTGTGTGTGTGTGTGTGTGTGTGTGTCTGTGCAACGCATTTATTTAGACCGTAGGGCAGCTGACAGCTATAATTTCACAAACATGTATGCCTACTATTTTGGTCTGTTACAGTCAGCAACTCGGTACGCTTAACTTCTTCAAAACTTGGGTGGACACTTGAATTTCAGTGATTGGCAATACAATAACATGACTGAAATAGCTAGAATTGCAGTCAGTTGCAGTTGTAAGGGTGGATGGATATATATATGTGAACTTCGAGATATAATGATAATAATAATAATAAAAAATAAAAAAACAAGTGAAAAAAATCATTTCTGTGAAAAATATAATTTTCGATTGCGTGATTTCCGCAAACAATCATTTTGATTAAGTCAAGACCTTTGACTTTGAAGATCTGGCAAAGAGCCTTTTCAAACGCGTGTAGGCCTATTGCATGTTAACGTTGTTGAAGTTTGCCTCTGTGTGTTCTACTTGCACCAGTTTGGCGGGAGGTAATGTAGGCTTGCCCTGACTTTTATTTTATTTATATCCAAGTGCGGAGTTATTGATTATTTCACCAAGAAAATGACGAATGGCATTGCCGAATGACACGGTCAGCAGGTTCTATTAAAGAAATGATAGTATTTCTCATGGTTTGTTAAAAGGTCCAGTTTAGATACTTTATAGGTTTACATCCATCACCTTCTAACGACCGGCGAGATGAAAAACGCGCACCTCACTGACAATAGCTAGATGCCGCTAACTCGGGGGTGTAATTGCTCTCGTATTATATATAGATTTTTGTTTTGATATCTTGTGAGTTTCTTTCTACTGCCCGAGATTGTTATGAAAGACATGAATTTAATTCCGAAAGCTTCTAGAAGAGAAAAATGAGAGAAGCTGTGAGAGGGAGCCAAAAGCTATGGGTGAATAAAGATGGTGGATAGACCACTTAAAGCTGTGATGTGACGTTATAACATCAGTATGCAACACTAAAAGAAATGTGCTATGGAAAGCTATGATATTTTAAAACATAGTTATCAATCATTTGCTCTGCTCTTGTGATGACAGTCACCAATAGGACCCACTTCCAAATTTCTATGGTTTTCCAACACAGTGCACTACACTGTAAGTAATGCTACAGAATATCCGCCCACAGCAGGTGTCCAATAACAAAAAATATGAATGAATCTAAAATTCTTAGCTTGGGTTTGCTTCTTTACAACTGATTAAAATGGGACACACAAGAAACCGCAGTGAAAGTGTGATCATTTTTGTGTCGACTCTGAGTGCATTAATGGCCTCGACAGTTTGAGTGAAACCATAAACGTGGTTGAAGGTCAGGGCGATGGGGCTGACTGTAAGGGGGACTATAGGATTTAAGCGTGGCATTTAACTTGTAAAGGACTGGCAGTGGGCTGCTGCTGCTGACCTGCTCGACGCTTAATTGGAATAGTATGGGTATTGATTGGCCCGTTGGACACGCGGACGCTCTGAGTTACAACGTGATTAGCAAAGGTATCTGCTGATGGTTTTTACTGGGCCATTCTAAGGAGTCTCAAGGCCTTAGTGTCATTCAGAGGGTGATGGGCGAAGTCCAGCTGGGTAGGTGTCCACCACAGGGTGTGAGGTCGGTTGGTGGAACAGGTAGGTGGCCAGGACTTTGAGAGGATATGTATGAGGATGCTGCATGGGTGTGGCCAGAATATAAGTATGCTGGAATACTTCCTTTTACAGTGTGTCGTGAAGTCACTGGTGCCCTTATTCGTGTTTTCATAGAATGTGTAGGTCCTCCAACTAACACGCCTACACTGAGCATGTTGAACTGCTGAAACTGAGTTTAATATTTATTTGACATTGTGGTTGTCAAAATGAAACCAAATACAGGGGATGAAATATGAATATGAATATTAGGTTACACAGATGTCATCATACACCATACCCGAGTTGTCTGCTCAGATGTAACGCTGGGCAGAGTTGTCTGCTTGTCCAACTACGTTTTATCATGGGAAATGATAAAGATCGTGTTAGATGGGGACTGTGAGATTCCAGTTTTTGATGTTACATTTAGTCATTTAGCAGACGCTTTTATCCAAAGCGACTTACATATGTGCGACTCACAATGTATACACATTTTACATTTACACACTGCACACTGCACATCAGGAGCAATTAGGGGTTCAGTGTCTTGCTCAAGGACGCTTCGACAGGGAATCGAACTAGCAACCTTCTGATTACTAAACGACTTCTCTACCTCCTGTACCAATGTACCACTGTCTTAATTCCTACACCTACACAGGTGAGTGAAGAACAGGAGATGGATATGTACACAAGGAAAGGCTAGGTTAAGAGAGTCAGAGACGCCTCTACAAAAACTTAAAGAAAAGTTAGACAAATTAGCTCACTAATTATTATAAGGACTGCCTCGATGCCTGGCAAAAAAAAAAAAAAAAAACACACACACACACACACATCAACATTTGAGTGAAGGTATACAAACCCACACAGTTAGACATGAAGCTGGCTCTCTGTTGAGGACTGTGTGAGTTTATCAGTGCTCAACATCTGTCAGTGCTCAACATCTGTCAGTGCTCGACTCACAGACATCCAAGTGTGTGCTCTAATGCATAGAGATGTGAACACTTGCATGCATTTGTGCACACGTGCCCACACACACCCACCCACCCACACCCACCCTTACTCGTTTTTATACACACAGCATGCATTTAAATCGGTGACATCTCATGCAGCACATCCAGACGCACCCATCTCCCTCTCTCACTGTGGCCTGCCGAGGCCACCTGGCCTTACCTGTAGCCAACGCTCTCTCTCTCGGCGTGTGTATGTCATTACGACGGCGTAATCCGGTTGGGGCTACACCAGGCTTCTTATCAGTGTCAGTGCTGAGATATAGATATGGGCCGGGTTACAAATGGCTCAAATGCACAGGCGCTGGAGAAGCCCATCAATAAAGCAATTTCTGGTGTCATAACAGCGGCGCTTTTCCTAAAGCCAACCTTTCAAAAACTTTTCCCTCTGCAAATCGCTGCAGCCCTACCATTAGACTCCTGCCTTGTGGATTTAATAGATTCCGTACAAATAATATTCCACCATAATGGAAAAGGTTGAAGTCACTGAAGACAGATGAAGTCATAAACACGTATAATTGAGAATCAAAGACCGATAAATTTTAAACTGCTATCCATTCTCTCTTTTTTAGATGATGATCTATGTCGCACGGGCGTCTAGAAAATGGAAGAGATTATGGGTGGAAATTATAACAATAAATTTTCTAAACATACACCTTGATTATGCTTCGATTTTTAGATGGGGGGGTATGGCCAGGATCGCTGAAAGCTTGCAGGCTAAATGGCGCCATAAAATAGGTTCTGTGCTCTTTCGCCTGGGGAGCGGAGGTATGCCTCGAGGTGTCATTTTCTCCCTCTAAATGGGGGGAAATGAATTGTGTAATTTATTGCAAACTGCAGCACAGTGAGATTAGATCAGCATATCCCATCAAAGGAACAACAATCAATCAGCCTCCAGTTAACAGCTTGAAACACATAAACCAGGGCACCTAATGGCTTTCCAATTTAGCAGATTGATAGACTTATCCGCTCCCGAGGGATGAATTAAGAAAACCGGGTACTTTCACACTTTCTTTTGACAGCACCTCTCTTTCCCAAAAGGGAAAAAAACCCTCTTACCTTCTTCCATCCCTTGGTCTTTAAATAGTGAAACAGGAGTATGGCCGTGTGGATACCTCTAAGGGGAAGAGAAAGAGTGGGGGGAAACGAGCACAGCTGAGTATTTGTTATTCAGATGAGCGGGGAAGCGTGTCCGATGTGTGGAAGGATCTCATTTTAATGAGCTGATTATCACAGGTCATTTAGAACTGTGAAATCAGGCGGCCATTCAAAAGCCCGTCTTAAAGACATATAAATGTGACCCTGGTGGCCTACTCAACCGAGTGTGAGAGAGAGGGCCTCTTAGTGCTCATAATACTGAAGATATATGAAAGCGATGAGAGACAGTGAAACAGGAGACACATAATAGGCGAGAAATTAACAAACAAAATAGAGCTTTAATACTTGTCGTTTTAAAAGCGTAAATGGCTTACACATATCTGCTTCTGAGGACCGAGAGTCGAAAGACAATCTTAAAAAAAAACCAAACATGAAATAAACACCTGTTCCCAGAAACACTTTGAGAAATATTTTCCAGAAACACTATCACAACTTCAAAGCGATTTAGAGACCAAAGTCAGAGTGACATGTTATCATTTGAACTCTGGGCATGAGCAGCACACACGATTCCTATCTGTACGTCCCTTGAGCTCATTTATCCCTCTGTATTGCTACATAATTAAGGAGCTGTTTGTGTCCTGAGGAGAATGGGAAAGTGTTATTTTAGACTGTCCTGATGACAGAGAAAGAGTGAAGGAGAGAGAAATAGACGGAGAGACAGAGCGCGAGACAGGGCATGAGGGCAAAATAAATGTACCTGAAGTGATTCAATTGGTGCAGACCTTCACCCTATATTTAAAAAGAGCCTCTTGTTTTCCCACATAATTCATGTGTGATTCACTGTGGTCTGTGCTCCAAAGCTTTTTCATCAGACTTGGCTGGTTGATTTACTGTGAGTCATAATTTGTCATTGCACATATCTGTCTGTGAGGAGAAAAGAGAGACAGGGCAAATGTGAGCACGTTACTACACTTTTGGATTGAAGGCCACTGAGGTAAATCCAGGTAAATCAGAAAACAAACCCATCTGGCTAGTTAGCTACACTGTACTCTGCCTAATAATTTAGTAGGGTGAGCTAATTGCGCAGGGAATTCAACAGTTGCAAAGCTGCACCCTAGCTCAGGTACCTGGATGTCCAATTAATTAGTGACAGTGACATTTAATCAGAGGCCACAATTTCAAATGGAAACAATCGCTTTGCAGCACGATTTGACGGCCCGTTTTGGCACGGCTCAGCCTTCCCTCCCGATCCCCCCCCCCCCCCTCGTAAACCTAAACTTTCCCAGTGTAAACATTTCCATTTCTACTTGTCACTAGCATTAACATACTCGCTGACTACAGAGCGTGAGCTTTGGCCCGCAATCCAAGGCATTATAAATCAGTTGTTATCGCAGGTAAAGGGAGCTCCCTGAGCCCTGCAGATCGGCGGGTCCGATGCGGCTCGGATGCGACTGAAGCGTAGGGCTTCTCCTGTGGCCCGCGGCTGTCAGGCAGGAAACCCGAGTGGAAACACAAACAGAAGAAGCGGCACGGCTCTATCTGTGCCCGCTCGGCTTCTGTTACACTTCAACTCAGCGCCTGAATGGCTCATGTCGGACCACCAGGCATCCTTATCACCAAGCAGTGGATCAGAGCAACACTTCCCCAGCTCTCCAGGGATGGCTAGGACTATCTTAAAGAGCAAAGCGTCCATCACTTACTTTTAACCAGTCAATTAAGTGCTAAGATACAATGAGAGGAGGTAAACAAAAAAATCATAGAAAGACAGCTCGGAAGAAAGAGAGAGAGAGAGAGAGAAAGACAGACAAACAGAGAAAGAGAGGGGGAGAGAAAGAGAGAGAGAGAGAGAGAGAAAGAGAAAGACAGACAGAGAAAGAGAGGGAAAGAGAGAGAGAGAGAAAGAGAGAGAGAGAGAGAGCAGTGTTAACCAGCGCTAAACTTTGCAACTTTTAAAAGTGAACATCAGCAGGAAAATAAAGCATGTTTCCCTCAGTTAGAAAAAAATGGCTATTTCAATTTCTTGAAAGCACGGACATGATTTAATTCACCATGTATCGTCCTTACGAAAAAAGGGCAGACCTACTAGCTCTCTTATTTGCAAGTCAGTCCTAAGGGCAGGCCTTGAATGAACCATCAGACATTTTTCTCAGCCATAAATAATGGACCAAACTCAGATGGCCCACAGATCAACAGAATACAGATCTAGACCTCTCTTCTTTATTTCTCCCCTTCACTTGCCAGCAGGGAGCACAATGAACAGCCTGACGAGACATCCATTACTCCACTAGTCTAGTTCACTGGAGATGCAGAGAAAAGTCAACTGGGGAGCATGGTGACTAAACACTGTGATCACAATTGCTTTTGTACTTGGTACTTGTACATGGTTCCTATCATTTTTACTCATATCGCCCTCCATTTTGAAGACGGGATAATCCCAGCAAGTTCATTATGCAGTTTAGAATAAAGGCCGAGCATTTGGTTTTGAATGAGCGTGTGGCAGGCACATCAGTGGAGGGCCATATGTGAGACCTAGGGCCATTGGAGTAAAACAAACAAATCAACATGCAAAGGTTTTTTTTTAAAAAAGGGGGAAGTCGAGTCTTTTAGTCTCCCGGGGGTCAGTGCAGAAAACCCATACATCTTACTACTTATCCGCTTTCTGTCGTTGGCTGCCGTTTTACCTCTCCCTCTTCACCTCTCCACGTGTTTGCAGAGAAGGTGCACTATTCAGGATCTGTCCATTACGCAGACTGAAAGAAACATTGATTATTTGTAAAAACATAAGTGCAAATCAAATCAACGTTGCTCAGAGATAGATGAGTGGCCCCCTGCATCTGCGCACACATGAGAATTGAGACAATTATTAACCGATTGATTTTGTGATGGTCACATTCTTTTTCCCGCTGTCTCTTGGTTTTTTTTCTCATTTTCTTTTTTTGCTTTCCTCTTTGCAAAGACCTTGACTGAATTGCCATTCCCTTATGGCCCTTTCCTTCTCTCTCTCCCTCTCTCTTTCTCTCTCTTTCTCTCTCTCCCTCTCTCTTTCTCTCTCTCTCTCTCTGCCCTGCCGTAACGGAATTTATTCCCAGACTCCAGATGAAACCTTTCCCTCGGCCTCTTATATATTTTGCTTTCTATTTCACTTTAATAGCGAAAAAATTGGTTACATATTCTTTTACAGCCCTCCAACGCCATTATGGCTCCTGTTGTCATACGATTATTTATGGAAAACTATTTCATGCTTACTTACATTTGCTACTTATTTTCCCCGCGCGGCCTACAGCACATTCAACCCATTCCAGAAAGCCTTAAAGCCAATTCTTTACAAGTCTACGGGTCGGCCCCTCACCCTCCGCCCGCGATTGAAATGCCACAGGAGGAGAAGGAGGAGGAGGAGGAGGACAGAGGTTGGGAAGGGGCTAGGTGTGGGTAGGGTAGAGGGGGATACGGCGAATAGATAGACCAGAGTCGGGAGGAAATGGAGGTGAAATGAAAGAGAAGAGTGATAGGAACAAAAATCTACTGAAAGTTAAGAGAATTAAAAGAGGCCCTAAAAAGAAATGAAAGGGTTTCATATGTTTCAGGAGGTATGGGAGAACCAAGAACACACAAGAGGATAAAATAACAAAATAATAATGAAATAAATGAAAAGGGTGCTAGATAGTCATATTAAGCCACGGCCTAAAAATATAGTGTCATATACCAAAAATATATTTCAAACACTGATATGAAAACAGAGGAAATACCACACACTATAACACTAATAATATCTGCCTTTATCAGTTGTAATTTGAATTGTAATGTCAGTGACAATAATGCTATGAGCTTAGCTATCCTCCCAGGGTTGCCAAACCCTCACCTTCCCTGCTCAGCATCACCAAGCCCTCTGCTCCAGTTTGACTAGGGACGGCTGGTTTGTCACTGTCACGTTTCCCAACGAGGGTAAGTAATGATCCCACCCAGTGTGGCTTGACAGCGGGACGCAGTTCCCCTTTAAATTCCCTCCCGAGCCGCAGCAGCAGCCCAGAGAGGTCCAGCTGGACGCAGCCACGATCGATACGGGGGCAGGAGGTCAGAGTTCAGTCATTCCTCCCATTATGGCCCCGACTGCTCGCATCATCTCCTGGCTAACGACGCCTGCAGCATTGGGTCATTTGGGTCTCAGAATTCAGCTTTTTTTGTTCTCTCCCTCTCTCTCTCTCTCTCTTGCTTAAAGGACTGTAGGAAAGGACGGAAAACACAGCGTTATAAACAAACAGAATAATACTCACAGCTTGTACCTTATCTTCCTGCCTCCTTAACTTCCTCCCTGTCTTTGAACCACCAAACGACCAACCTAATGAATGCATCTAACGCTTCATGAGTATGACACTGAACTATGATCATTTATTATTTATGCGTTGTCAGTAAGTGTATGTATTAAGTAGTTGAATACATGTGTTACACCTCAGTCTAATGCCCCCCTACTAACCTAGCCACTCACCCTGTGGTTCCCCTGTCTGAGTGAGTCATTTTGGAGGACCTGCATATCCCTCTGCTCCTGATTGTGTGTAGGATCAATAACCAATACATTCAAAGGGCAGCCCTCTCATTAGCTACCATTAATCTGAGACCTCCTACACGTGCTAATCAGTCGCGGGCGGCACCCTTTCCCCGACACCTAAAAGCTACTGACACAGACGCTATTCATTAAAGGCCAATATGTACTGGCCTGAGGACTCTCTGTCTTGTTTGCTGCTCATCACTTGAGTTGAAAAACCACCACACTACCAGGGACCTCGGGCCACAAACCCACCCATAACATGAAGACCTATTTAGGTATTATGTAAACATGCAGCATGTTAATTGGCAGGTAGCATATCACAAAAGATTGTAACGTAAGAGCAAATAAGATACATGTAGTGATAACATTAAATAATAATAACTGCCACATTACCAGTGGTAGGCTAAGGGCTATCAATATGGCCATGGCTAACAGTGGTAATGGACCACGGTAAAAGCAAAGAAAGCTGAAAGGCAAAGATAAAAACACCCATCAGGGGAGAATGAGGGCCCTGGGGGCCTGGACCGACATGTTTGGTGTGGCTGCATGTAACCAACGAGCTGCGGAGAGGCAGAGGGTTTTTAAAGATGTGACAGAGGATGCTCTAAATTATTTGGCCAGGGACAGCGCTATCCATTAGGCCTGCTCTCGGCGGCCGGTGTGGAACGCTCGTATTGGGGCAACTGTGCGTTCGGAGATATCATTCAAGACGATGAACTACAGCCGCCGTCTGACACGCGAGAAAAATGCCCCCACTTTTCAGGCTGTATAAATGGCGTTTGGCCGTGATAACTCACGAACGGACACTTCATTTCACGTCGAGAGCGACTGGACCCAGTCACAAGCTATTATACCATCTTCTTTATTAGTGGCCTGCAGTTTTGGTGTTGGGCCCCTCAGATAAATACAGCTAAAATGCCACTTCACTCAGAAATATTGGACCATTCCTCTCCTGCCTGGCTGGGTCCATATGGCAACCTGTTCCAGGTGTTATAAACCTTTTTCTTGAAGTCACGTGATCGTCATGCCAGATATCACTCATCCTGAAAGTGCCATCATATGCAGGCCGATAGAAGTGATCAGTATTTCCCCCAGGCTTTCTGCCCAGGAATCATAGTCAAGAGAATTGATTACCACTTTATTATTTAAAAATCGCTTGCAGAAAGGAATATTAACTCAGGTGAAAAGGAATAAATGGCTCTGCATATACCTGAAAATGCTAGCCATTTAAGAGTAATTGTCTCATTCGTCATAGGTGACGTCGTGTTTTATGGATGTAAAGTCACTCCGTCTCAAAGGAAAGAGTCGAGCGGACGGAGGAAGCCTGTCACCTGTGAAGTTTGAATCCCTCTTCTGTACTGGCCTGGTGCGTTGCTACAGTGGCGAGGGGGACCATTCAGACTTCATGCCGTGACAGCAGTTTTATCGTGCGTCGCATCATAAAGCCACGCCGTTTGCGGGACGCATCCCCGACACTTTTATTAAACACCTATTCAGTCTGCGTGGGGCTTGAGATCTGTCTAGATAAATCCTCATGAATAGTATAACTGTCTGTCGGAAGACAGTCGTGTCATAGCACATGACGACGGAAACGATGCATGGCAAGTCAGGGTTGGAGGTGTAATTTCCCCGTGTGAAAAATGTCTTCTCTCGCACAAGCATTCATTTATTTGTCCACAATGTTATGTGTTTGCTTTTTGTTGTTTTGTTGTCAACAACAACAACAACAAAAATCACATATAAATTTAGCGAGGCCTCAGACGTACAGAGCCCAGACTTTTGTGTGTGTTTCTGTCCTATGAAATTTGCACATTTATCAGGAGATTAAAATAGCATAAATTTGAATTCTGTGAGGAGGAAATTTTCCCTGGCACACGCAGGAAATTAATCAGGAAAAAGTGCCTTTGTGTGGGGCGCATTGCTTTATCACGTCTAATCTGTTCTTTGTGAAAATGTGGCTCGCCCCAATCCTTGGCAATCGAGGACAGCATTGCAGCTTTGTGAAAAACCACTTGTTCCCCCGGCATAATTAGAGATCTCATAACCGCATTAAAAGGGAAGGATGGGGGAGGCGGGGAGGGAGGGAGGGAGGCTGAAGCCTTGTTTGCCCATTTAAAGTGTGATCCAGATAATGGTGTCTCATCAAAGGTAGCAATTACATTCATTACACAGAAGGCTCAGCTCAGCCGCGAGGAAATTAAGTGGCAAAAGAATGAAAAGCTTAATATGTACTTCCTTTATCCCAGGCTGTCTCCTCCCTTCTTTTTCTTTTTCTTTTCAGGCGCCCCAGTGTTGAGTAAAGAATGGGCGGGGGTTTCAAGACATCAATAGTGGCGGGGTGAGAAGAATAAACCCCTGCCAAAGCCCTCCTTCACCCTTTTCTGCGGTTATGGTCTGCCGTTTGCAGTGGCTCCAGGGCAGCGAGTCTCACTATAGCTTCACTTTTCAAATAGGAGAGAAAGGCTTTCCGTAGAGTGAATGTCCTCTACGGCTTTTAAATGAGCTCAGCATATGACAGGAGTCTTTCAGAGAAAACAAAAAAGTGCTAAGGGGGCCTTCTCCAAATTAATACCCTATTTCTTTTTAGGGGGAAATTAATTGTTTCGTGTTGTATAAAACCACAAACAGCACATAAATCAAGCGCTCCAGTGGAGAAGGAAGCTCTTTCTTTTCAAAGCCATTTAAATGTGAGTTAGGGCAAGTGGGTGACTCCAAGAGTCCTCCCCATCCCGCCCCCACTGACAAACAACCTTCAGGAGCAGGTGTAGTTTAAGATAGGTCATGAATATGTCTGACACTAATTAAAGGACCACACTATCCAAGTTAAAACTAAATTCATCATTTGGCAGAATCACAGGAAAATATCAAAAAGTGTCTAGTGTATAATAAACAAAAAAAATATGTTTATCTTTATGTATTTGATAGACACTCTTATCCAAAGTGACAAATAGTAATGCATTACAATCTTTATGCTATGTACTGTGCACCAATAAAACTGATAAATATTTTAAACAATGACAATATCATTACACATCACAGTCCCCTTTCGATCTCTATGCATCATGTTACAGTACACTGTTTGCTCACAATCCGTCGCAGTGTGGTAACATCTACCATCAGACAACATTTGAATTACATGTGACCACCTGTGATCACAACAATGAGATATCCATTACTACCTGGCTTACCCCACGATATGAATACAAAGAAAAATAGGACTGCTTCATGGTTTCATGCACAGCCAATCTTTCTGCGTTATATTTCAGAGGCCTTTTTAATCACTGTGGTAATTAGTTGCTACGAATAATTCTGAAGTGTGGTGCTAAAGGAACAATAACACTCAACAAGAGGTGTACTTTCAGAACTCTAATTAATCTTTCTCAAACTGACAAATTATTGTCACCCCATGTGAATTATTTAAAAGGAAGTGGCTTCACTGGAAACCCGAGCATAATTAAATTGCAATAAAATAACATTAGTGCCGACAGGCCATTAGAAGGTGCTGTAATTGACTGCTCCAGGGGTCGTAGTTCAGCTTGCGAAGGTCGCCTGTCATGTCTGTGGCAGAGCCCTGGAAGCACTGGTTTCCCGACAGTAAACCACCTAGGTGTCCAGTTTCCTTTTACATGTCCAGTTCTGTCACTGTGTCTAAGAAAGTAAAACTTTATCGGATCTTGCCAGAGTATTGATTATCTGGATTCATTATATCAAATATATCTGTCGTAATTAAGTATAGCTACAATAAAAATAGTCTAAAATACTTTGAAGATCCATACAATACAAATGAAAAGGATTCATATTGTGCAAACATTATACATCTAAACTGACCCTTAACCTTAAAATATGTGATATTACATCATCATGCAAAAAAAAAAAGAAGCCATTTTTATTCATTAGCTAGGCCTACCCTGAATTTAACTTCTACATGTGGATGATTATTCTTGGTCCCGTTAGGGGCTCAAACTCTGTTGCCATACGCCATCTAGTGGTTCCACGCGAAACACACATCACAAAAACACACTCACCAACTACTTATTATTAAATGACAATGAATACAAATAACCTCATAAGATATTACATTTCACGGAATCATACGTTTACAATAATAATATACCGTAAAATAAAACTCACAATGATGGATTGATAGATTTGTATGTTCTCATTTTAGGCTTACAAACCCACATGTTGTGGCTTTACAATAGCCTTTACAAAACATCGCCTAGTCTACATTAAAGTAACCGTAAAATACATATTAGGCTATCCTTCACCTGCAATTCAGACGTATTTTAGTCCTACACTCTATATATGGTCCTGAACAGCTGAATGCATAATTATACATCCAACTAATTACTTTACATCATAACAACAACAATTAGACTTACAACAACACTGTTCCCTGCTAGGGCTAAATGGGTTCATGTCCCTGTGCCTTAGGCGCGGTGTTCTTTACACAAAAAGTCACGCTCCCGTTACATGGCTCGAAGGAGTGTCATTGCAAAGGATACAATGGCCTCACTCAAACTGGTCGTTTGTCACACTCTCTTCAATGGTTTTCCAACATCGTTGACACAAATGGAGCAACACGATCCTTGAACTTCATGGTTCTTAAAATATTCAACGCAATCAAACATGAATGAGTCAATCTAGCTATTTAAAGTAAAGTAATGCAACTGCTTTGGTCATGGAGAAGCTACAACCAGCTCTGCATTCCATTTGAGTCTAGACAGTGTAGAATGGGCTACACTCACATAACCTAGTATATGTAGGTTATCACATCAAACTGTCAACAGCTCAGGCCTGAATGCTATTAATTTCATGCAATTAAATTAGCTATTGAGTACTTAAGTAGATAACCTGATGGAGGTGAAGACTACTTTTCATTGGTTTTACAGCTGCTGCCTTGATTGCAAAATACTGTGAAAATATCATTCATCCAGTTATTGACTATTAAATTGGTAATTCTAAATTCTTTCCTTAACTTTCTTTTTTTGCCGTCAAACAGAGAAAGCTATGTAGGAACTATTGAATGTGCCAGTCGGACCAATTACCTTGATGCACTCGTGAACTCTCACCCCAGCAGAATTTTCTTTTGTTTTGTTTTAGCTTGCGTTGTTTCAATGAATCAGCTGTATCGTCAGTGGTGTTCTCTGATTGACTATTTATTCATGACCGTTTGAAAAATGGTGTAGATGTTGACACACAGCAAAATGAAAACTTTGATTCAATAGGAAAACGAAGGATTCGGTACAATTGAGAATCCGTGGGAAAATGCTGGGTTGTGTCGTCGGATGCATACTGTGGCAGTTGTCTCGTTTAACTGATTCAGCATATGAAAAGGGTAGAAATCAATCAGCAACTAATACTAGACAGACTGGATTCTGATTTCGACGTCATATCACACAACTGTCTACTACAGGTAACAAATAAACTGTGTTATCTAGCTAGCTATAGCTACATTAGCGGATATTAGCTAGCAAGTTAGCTATAACCTGCCTAATTCACAGCGAGAGAAGCTAGGTATAGATAGCTAGCTGACAGCTTTGTTTAACGTTAGCTGGTTAGCTAGCTAGCCCACAGAAGCCGTAACATAGCAACAGATGATGGCTTGTGTATACCTAGCTTTGATCAGCCAGTGCATGACCAGTTAAAACATTTGACACTAAACTAAGTAGTTAGGCCATGCTGTGTTGTGTATATGTTGGTCCGTTATTGGTCAGTCATGTCAACAGGTAGGCGATTGCCAAGTTTTGTGTGTAACTTTGCCATTATACGCCATGGTCAGTAACTAGAAAACTAGCTATCTGTCTAACGCTATTATATGTAGCATAGCTAACAGTAAATGCCAGTTTAGATTGTTGATGGAGATAGTTGTCAACGGTGCCACTCTATGAATGTCAACACTTAGAGCCTTTTTTCGACGATTCTTCTTTCCCTTACACAGTTGGGTATATAGCCACCTTGGTAGTCAGCTCACTTAAAGCTGACAATATTAGAAAGATATCTGAGCCCCTCCCGATTTTCCAATGGGTGAAGAGAAGCCGGAGACTTTAGATTTCGTGAAAGACTTCCAGGAGTACCTGAGTCAGCAGACGCAACATGTAAACATGATATCAGGGTCTGTCAGCGGCGTCAAGGACGAGCTTCCAGGAGGTAATGGTAATGTTATGGTAACTTCATTATGTGCATGCTAACTTGTATGGTACCAGTAAGTTTTAAGAACAAATAGCACTCGATATTGTACACTGTATCTGTGTATTTTTGATGTTCTCAAAAATGTATCTGCTGTCATGTAACGTCTTAAAATGTTCATAGATATCAGTCAGAATGGTCTGGACCATCCCTCGGTTGATATAACCTTGGATGACAGCTCAGGCATATTAGTGGATGGATTTGAAAGGACCTATGATGGCAAATTGAAATGCCGCTACTGCAACTATGCTACCAGAGGCACAGCCAGGCTTATTGAGCACATCCGCATCCATACAGGTGAGTGAGAGCAGAAAAATAGGCTACTTCAAGACATAGGCAAAGCAAGATAACATCTAAAAGATGAATAATTAGAAGGTGCAAATACTGGTTCTCATCACAGAAAGCAGAGCACATTTGCTCAGACTCTTAATAATTCGTCTATTTCCTACTGTTATACATCACGTGGTTTGGACCTACCTTGTGTTAGATTTAAGCTTGCGATTAATGTTTTCTTTCGCCTGCAATAACCTATGTTTCTTTAGGGTGTGTCATTTACTTTGCCCATAATTCTGTTCATTCTGCAGGTGAGAAACCACACCGATGTCATCTGTGCCCTTTTGCCTCTGCATATGAGCGACACCTAGAGGCCCACATGCGCTCTCACACGGGCGAGAAGCCCTACAAGTGTGAGCTGTGCTCTTTTCGCTGCAGCGACCGTAGCAACCTCTCTCACCACCGCCGCCGGCGCCACAAGCTGCTGCCCATGAAGGGCGCGCGCTCCGCGCTCTCCCACCGCAAGGTGCTGAGCGTTCTGCAGAAGCGCGGTGCCTCACTGGGCTACGGCCGCCGCCTGCTCATCAACCTCAGCCCCCCCTCCATGGTCATGCAGAAGTCCGCCGTCGAGCAGCACCACCTGGCCGACTTTAGCCACGAGCTGCCTTCCCACTCCAGCCTGCACCAGGACGCCTACGACGGCCTGGACAAGGTGCAGCCCTCTGACGGCAGTGGCGGCGGGGAGGCGGGCATGCACCGTGAGCCGCATGACCTGACGATGGACAACCCGCTCAACCAGCTCTCCACGCTGGCCGGCCAGCTGGCCAGTCTGCCGCCCGACGCCCATGGCCCCCCGGAGTCGCCCGGGGCTGAGTCTCTGCCGGACGAGAAGCCGTCCTTCCTGGTGCAGCAGCCGCCGGGGACTCCTGGGGCCGTGTCGGCCAGCATGGCCCAGGCCTCGTCCCCCATGAGCCCTGATCCCCGACCGGCCGCCCACAGCAGCTGCAGCCCCGGCGTGGGTCCCGGCAGCGAGAGAACCAGCACGCCCAGCGGCATCACTAGTCAGCCAGGTACCCCTACCCTGCAGCAGGACCCTCAAATGCTGCAGCACTGCCCTCACTGCCACATCTACTTCCCTGACAACATCCTCTTTACCATCCACATGGGCTGCCACGGCTATGAGAACCCATTCCAGTGCAACATCTGCGGCTACCGCTGCAGGAATCGCTACGACTTTGCCTGCCACTTTGCCCGGGGCCAGCACAAGGAGTGAGCTGTGGCCGGCGACAGCTGCGTCTGTGGGGTGCCTTTCTCACAAGTACTGTCATTTTAGGTGTTGTGCCCAAAACATTCAGAAGTGGAGAGTTATATAGATCCACTGTGAACCTCCTGTACTTTTTCAAATGGTTTGAAATGTAACTTTTTAACCTGTTCTTTGTCACTTTTTATTTATTTTTTTGAAGATTTGTATGAAGTTTTCCTTTTCACAAAGGTGGATAAGATGATAAGCTTTTAGCGAAATACTATATCATATCATGCCGATTTCAGTTTAGTGCTTCTAAGCTTCAGTGAATTTCTGTGTGTGCAGCACAACAGTTATGACAATGTAACTAAACAGTGCCTCCGATGTTTATGATTTCTGGTCGTTCCATTTCGTCATTACCCAGTAAGGCACACCACAGTGTGATGTGGACAGAAGATTACTTAAAAAAAAAAAAGAACTGTTTTCATTATATTAAGGTTAAAACAGTGCTTGGTACAGAGCTTGTATGGTCAAGTTCAGGTTGCTGTTTTTGTTTCCTTTGAGGATGTGGTGGAGTGGTCAGTAGTGTTAATCTGTTTTACATTTCAATAGGAAGAAAACTCAAGTGATGACGTCATGTGGATGTGATTTCAAATCCAGACCTTATTGTAAAGGTTGCCCCCACACCCCCCCACTTCTCGTTCCCTTATTATATAATATCTATTTGCCAAGTACTACCAGAGTTGCCACATGTTGATGTACATGTTAATATTAGTCTATTGTTTAGCAGAGATATGATCTAAACACGTGTGTCCAAATTTCAAACAAATTAATCATGAGCATTGTGTTGATAATATGGATGTTGAATGTCAATAAAGATACAATCTTGTTCAACTAACAGGTATGGCACTTTTAGTGCTATCTTCAGTTAAGTGTCAGAAACTATGTTGGTATCTTGTTGTTCTGTGCTAAGTGATAGATATTATGTCATGTTGAGGCCTTTTTAGATGAAGTCCACTGAAACATTCAAGTTGCACGCTGTAGTCTGCAATATGTTGCACAGATGGAAGAGCAGAAGAAACTCTGGTAAAGACTATTAGCCGGAGTCCAAACATTGAGAACGTACAATTTTGTATGTTGCTTTTTTGAAATGCTTTAATGATTTGACTGAAGTACAAGAATGCTTTTAGATGACATCAGGCCATCTGTATGACATGGTTAGAGATTGGACTGGACATGACTGGTTGGTCATAGCCTGATGAGACGGTGTTGTTACTTCAGGCGTCAGCTAGCACCACATTCTCTTCATGACGCTTTTCGACATCTAAACAAGGAAAAAAGTCAGAGTCTGTCGAGCCAACATCTCATCATAAAGTGTGCATTCAAAACACATGATATATTGTTGTTTACAGAGGATTTGGGGGCAATAAAGTCTTGTTTGACCAAAAGTTTCTGCAAGTCGGGTATTACAGAAACATTGCTTTCTAATATTAATCAGCAGGTGTAATCGAGTGAATGATCAATCTAGATTTGGACCTCTGGCACGTCAAATCTAAGAATTCAGAGTAGAGAGAGAAGTTACGAGCAGAAAGGTTTGCTTTCAAATCCCTAGCAAGCGCCAGCCAATTTCAGTAGCAGATTGTAGTTTTCATCTAACCCTAAAATGCAAAACAAAACCACTTCTTCCTGAGAGGAATGACGGCAGTTTCACTCTAACCTTTCAGCATGATAGGCCCCAGGACCACAGTGGTCATCTTGAGCTCGGAGTCCAGATCTCGAGTCTCGCGGGTGCGGCATCCCTGGCGACAGCGGGAGTTGTAGTCGCTCGCAGGGCAGATTAGGACCTTGCACTGCAAGTACACAGAAGGGTGCGTGCGGAGGAACTTGAAAGCCCGGAAGCGGAAGCGTGCGTAACTCTGATAGCCGCTCGCGTAGGAGTAGTATGTGCTGTCTCTTGGACACCTGGCAGAGGGGAAAGTCGTCATAGCAGCATTAAGTGTTCTGTCACCACCCTGGTCATAGAAAGGACAATACAGAGAAATGTTTAGAAACCATTTCCAACGTTCCTACCCATTGGCCAGTAGATAGTGGGAGCGTTGGTAGTTGTAGTCAAGCGGGTTTGGTGAGGCCACACATGTGTCCAGGAAGAGGACGAGGCTGCGGTCGTCTTTCCCTAGTCTGACTTGAACATACATGTACTCATTAAGAGAGACATAGTAGGGATCATTATAGATTTGCTGGTAGAAATTGGAAGAGGTGTAAAAGGCCATGGTGGTGTTGAAACGCCCTGTTCCAGTGACGTTAAAATTCAGTCGATCATGTGCCACATACATAATCTGTGATATGGAATCCTTTTCCATGTGACAGGCAACAGACAAAAAGAACTGAGGCAGGTATGTGATCTCTGCGGAGTTATTTGGGTAGGTGCGAACATCATTATTGTATATCACCCCGCCATTTTGGATCTGAAATGGAAAAGAAGGGAATAGATGTGGTCAGCAAATGCCCAGTGGTTTATCTCAAAGTCCAGGCATGGATTTTTACCTAAATGTATTTTGTATGCTGTGTATAATGTGTCAGTGTGAAGGCTGACACAAACTTTTATGAAAATACTGTCTACGTAGTAATATGCAATGTTCCGTGCACCTGGAACTCAGTAACCAGGACTATGTTTCACCGGCAGGGCACAATCACATGAAGAATAGACCTTCACAGTGCAGTAAGTTGCTCCACGTAATGAATGTAAAGTACTGTGATTGTCTGGTGCTATTTTCTATTAACTTGAACCTATTTTTTGGGGGGTGGATGAAGTCTCAGCAATGTTTTCATCCATATAATGAGTAATTAACCTTGCTGTTTAATGACATCTTTTTTAATGGTGCACAGTGGACATTTAAACTCTTGCCTGTTAACAGCCCAACTTATTTGTGATAATAGGTGTCAGTACTCAGTACCTTTCTTGTAGTTCCACAACGATTTAGCGGGAATCTGAATATCACCTCGTAACTGTTGATGGATGGCCGGCAGTACAGGTCATTGACATAAAGATCATTACCACTGAATCCCTCAGAGCTTAGGAAGGATCTGGAAACGGTAATGGTCATGTTGTCCAACGAACATTCAACACGGCCTGAAAAAAAAAATCAGACCACACGCTCAACAATATTCATTTAAGATTAATACCCTATCCTTCCTCCCTTAGCTACAAAAACATGTGTACCACAAAATCTCTTGAAAATAAGGAGCTAGTTTTTTGGGGGTAGTTTTGAACCCACACTGGTAACATCTCAACAATCAACAAACAAAAATGATGGATGCTGGACGGCCCTTAATATTTTTTTTGTAACAATACATGACTCTGATTGATGGGATAACCACCTGAGGTGTGTCTCTGTACAGTCTGCAAATAAGCATTACCCTGTGAGAGTTACCTTTACTGGCTGACAGCGAGCTAATGAATTCTGCCCGGAAGCCACGCCTCCCTCCTGAACTGTCGCTTTTGAAGACCACGGTCATGTCGCTGGAGGAGGAGTGGAAGGTATCCAGAGAGGAGTTGTGGCAGAGCTGACCCAGCTGACTGTAGTATACCGAGGGGCCGTCATACACGGTGATGTAGTCACAGTCACAGCAGCGATCCAGCCTGAAGAAAACAGACAGAGGTGGCTATAAGAAGGCTTCAGCTTATGTGAATGAAGAACCCTCCCCCCATGTCATCTGCTACTGTGAACATCATTCTGTTTCCGGGACATAGACTCAGACTTTAACCAGCCTAGGCACAACGGATGAGATTTAAACTGAGGAAAATGGGAAAATACAAAGACTAATATCCTCACTCACTCCAGGTCTGCAAATGTCAGGAGGATCCTCTGCCCAGAGGGAGCGGACAGCCTCCACACACAGCGGGCATTGTCATGATAGTAGTTTGGATAGTAGGGGCTGGAGAAAGATCCAGAACCACTAAGGTACCCTCCACATGGAGGATAGGTTACTAAAAGTAAAACAACAAGCTGATGAATGATGGTTAATCATTAAGCCCACATGCCTTAGAAATGAAATGCCCTATGCCAATGCGGTTATGTGCTCTACACATTGTCACTGATGTATTATGTGAAGGGAGTGGGAAATAATAACATGTAATACCTGTCGTAGCCTCCTGTGTTGTTTGATAGCAGTAGTCTTGGGAAACACACACACAGGCACACACACACACAGAGAGAGAGAGATAAAGAGAGATTAACTTCAGAGCACTATTGTATGTATTGCTTCGAAGCAGTTCAATTCGACAGGTGTTTGACTTACCATTGTAGTCACTACAGCAGTTCCCATAGCGTTGACAGGAACTTGTGCAGGAGCAGCTACCAAAGTTGTAGCCACAGTTGTACCTACATGAGTAGTAACTACCTACAAGACAAAAAGATTGGCAACATTATAAAATTAAACTTAAAATGGAACAATATTATTCAAACATTAAAATAGGGGTTATACTTGTCTTGGGTGTGGGTGTCGATGCACCAGTACAGTAGCCTTGATAAGGTCAAAGGTCAAATAGAGAGATGGAATAAAAGAGAGAAAGATTATTGTCAGTACTATATGAATAACTAGCAAGAAGATGATATCTTGAAACTTGTTTCTCTTACCATAATAGTCATGGCAGCAGTTTCCATAGCGCTGACAGGAACTTGCGCAGGAACAGCTGCCAAAGTTGTAGCCACAGTTATACCTACAGGAGTACCTATCTACAATGCAGGAGATCACATCACAGAAAATAACCATTTATGCACAGTTTTGTTTGTCTGAGCCCATATTACATAATACATTTCATCGCTTGATTATTTGTGATTTAATTGTTGATTTGCCGAAACAACATATTGCACACAGTGCTGTAAACTAAAGCTGTTGCTATAGTTAATTGCTGGATGGGCCATCTGGGTAAAAAGAAAGGAAGATAAAATAAAAAATAAAGTGATAGGCAGATTGAAAGAAAGAAGGAAAAAAGAAAGAAGGTCAAAGTGATAGGCAGGAAAAAAAGAAGGGAAGAAAGATAGCAGGGCAAATATTGATCTGTGTACCCAGGTAATAATTCCCTCAAGGGATAGATGAAGTTCTTTTTAAAGAGGACGTATTATGCTCATTCTCAATGTTCATAATTCTGTTGATGGGGTCTACTAGAATAGATTTACATGCTTCAATGTTCCAAAAACATTATTTTTCTCATATTGTACATCTCTGTTCATCCTGTCACCCTCTGTCTTTTAGAGCTCCTGTGTACTACGGTGTTCATATTAGGACATCCTCAGATCTCAGACTCAGGTGTCAGACTCAAACGAAAAGGCGTCAGGTCTCAGACCAAAAGTAGTCAGACTCAGGCGAAACGGCTTCAGTCTCAGAAAAACCTCTGTCATCCTCACACAAAACGTTGTCAAACCAAACGGCGTCATCCTCACACAAAACTTTGTCAAACCAAACGGCGTCATCCTCACATAAAACTTTTTCAAACCAAACGGCGTCATCCTCACACAAAACTTTGTCAAACCAAACGGCGTCATCCTCACACAAAACTTTGTCAAACCAAACGCCGTCATCCTCACACACAACTGTGTCAAACCAAACGGCGTCATCCTCACACAAAACTGTGTCAAACCAAACGCCGTCATCCTCACACAAAACTGTGTCAAACCAAACGGCGTCATCCTCACACAAAACTGTGTCAAACCAAACGGCGTCATCCTCACACAAAACTGTGTCAAACCAAACGGCGTCATCCTACCACAAAACTGTGTCAAACCAAACGGCGTCATCCTCACATAAAACTTTGTCAAACCAAACGCCGTCATTCTCAGCAGAACTTTGTTAGAAAAAAAGTTGTCAGAGCTAGATGAGGGAGCTGTTGACTAGCTTTCTGAATGAGCTAAAGTAGCAGCTTTTACAGTGAATACCGTTGTGGTGTTTCTGTTAACTGGTACAGCAAGAAAACTTACTTTTGATATAATACGAAATAGTTGTTTTCTGCAAGCTAGTTCACTCGTTTCCTTCATGGTATACGTTAATGGCGATTGTGTTGTTTAGTTTGACTTCATTTTGTCTGAGTCTGAGATCTGAGTGGAGTTTGGTTGTAGTATCCATGACAACCGGAGGACTAAACATGACTTTACTTTACACAAGCTAGCGAAGTTAGGTTAGCGACAAGTGGAGGCATTCATTCTTCAGCAAAGTCGGCAACCGGGGGACTAAACATGGGTTTACTTTACACGAGTGAACTAGCTTGCAGAAAACAACTATTTCGTATTATATCAAAAGTAAGTTTTCTTGCTGTACCAGTTAACAGAAACACCACCGCGGTATTCACTGTAAAAGCTGCTACTTTAGCTCATTCAGAAAGCTAGTCAACAGCTCCCTCATCTAGCTCTGACAACTTTTTTTCTAACAAAGTTCTGCTGAGAATGACGGCGTTTGGTTTGACAACGTTTTTTGTGAGGATGACGGCGTTTGGTTTGACAAAGTTGTGTGTGAGGATGACGCCGTTTGGTTTGACAAAGTTTTGTGTGAGGATGACGGCGTTTGGTTTGACAAAGTTTTGTGTGAGGATGACGCCGTTTGGTTTAACAACGTTTTGTGTGAGGATGACGGCGTTTGGTTTGACAAAGTTTTATGTGAGGATGACGGCGTTTGGTTTGACAAAGTTTTGTGTGAGGATGACAGAGGTTTTTCTGAGACTGAAGCCGTTTCAGCTGAGTCTGACTACTTTTGGTCTGAGACCTGACGCCTTTTCGTTTGAGTCTGACACCTGAGTCTGAGATCTGAGGATGTCCTAATATGAACACCGTACCTGTGTCTGTAAGCGCCCCACCCTATGAGCCCAAAGTGCTTTGATTGGTCAGCTAGGTGGACAATAAGGATTGTATTACGAGATTGCATCATCAAGGGAACTCCAACAAAGCATTTAAGGCAGCTAAGAGTAGGTGCTTTCTGTGGGAGAGAGTTACTCCCTCTGGCGTGTACTCTGGGATTTGTAGTTTTGCAGACCGTTTACATGTACAAAGAGATATATAACAAACTAAAAAGAAAGGGAAAAAACATAAGAGTTCCTCTTTAAAGAGTGGCCGATTCCTGTTATTATGAACAAAATGTTTAGTCATTTAACAAAATAAAGGAGATGTACAAAAACAGTTACTAGTGAATTACTATCATCATATGAAATATGATTATATATCTCTACATAATATTAAACAGAAATGTTCATCTGTGGCACCTGAAATGTTTATTGAAGTAATGCTTTTGCATATCTGTATTTCTACACTTTTAGTGACTTACCCTCATAAGAGTACTCAGCATAGAATCCTGAACTAGTTCCAGAGGAGTCAGTTTTGAAAACGACTGTCATATCATTTCCGATGGAGTTGACCACACTGTTGTTTCGATTACCGCACATTTTTGCGAGGAGTGGGGAGGAGGTTGTAGGGCCATTATAGACACTGACGGAATCATAGGCACAGTTTTGATGATTCTCCAAGCTGTGTAGGGGTTCAAAGGAGAGGAGGAAGTCACAAATCGGTGATGAGGCTGTACATTAAAATGACCAAGAGCAGTCACTTTTAAGAGTATGGAGGAATAGGACATGGTAGAAATACTTTTGAAAGTAAAACAAAATGGGGAAACAAAAATAAGGTAACTTATTTAAAATCAGTACTGTCAACTAGTTCATCTGTAGATTGAAGTCGCTGAGTTTCCACTAATATTTTAAAGTGGTATTGTTATCAATTACCTTACAGGACGATGTAATATTTCACTACACAGTACTCATGTATGAATTACAGTCAAAATAAACTTTACTCTGCATTTGATATGCAACATTGCAAATGTAAAAGGTTTAACTGAGAAAAAAAGCTTTCACCTGAGGTTCTGAAAATTGATAGTTATGACACCATTGCCCATGGCCATGATTCGCCATGTGCAGTTAATGTTGTTGGGGTAGTGGTCAGGATAGTTGAGGCTGGAAAACTCTCCTTGAGATTGGGTTAAGTACCCACCGCAAGATTTTGTGACTAAAAAAGACAGCAAAAAGAAAACATAAACATATACATTGAATAAGTGACATATTTTGATCCCACCATGGCAGAGGCAAAATCTCAGAATGACTAAAGTCTCTGAGACTTAAGTGTCAAGAAACCTTATACCTGTCCTTACTTCTTTCTTCTTTCCTTAATTACTACTTAAACCTTTCCTCCCTTCCTTCCTAAACTATAGTCAAAGTAAAATTATTAGAAAGATTAGAAGAAAGAGACTTAGAGATAGAAAGAGGTAGCACAGATATTTAGATAGATAGATGTTGTTTCTAACACAGTGTAGTTGGCATAATGCTGTAGAGCTGTAAAATAGAAATGGAATGAAACTGTTGACACTCACTCCCATCAGCATCAGTAGTCAAATTGCGCACAGTTGTCGTGTGACCTGAAAGTTCACACAGCGGTGTTACTGGTGATATGTCCTCTACAGAAGACTATAGTCACATTACCTCAAAAGAAGGAAAACCACATTCACCCCAGGAGAAGGAACAAGAGTTGTGCCTCACAGATATCACATTTAGTAAATTATTTGGTAGCCTAAACTTTAAGGAAAGTGGGTTTGCTCTTGCACAAGAGTGGGCACTGTGTCAGTTACGTCTCTGTAATTTGTAACTTTTCCGATAGAGCAATGCAAGTATTATAGACGTCTATACACTACATGAGACAAATCAGTGTGTTTAGCCTTCTATCAATAAGGAAAATGAAGAACATAGTTAACATAACAAACCAAAAAAGAATGAGGGAACCCACCTTGTGCACTGACCACAGCGCAAAGGAACAGAGCAGAAGAATCACTGATCTCATCTCCATGTTTCTCCTCAGCTCAGATGTGTCCTGAAGGGCCCCTGTGTCAGGCCTTATATGCCCAGCTTCAGACCTCAAGGGCATGGCCCTTCCTTCTGGCAGTCATAAACCCACTGACTATGACATGTGCAAAACTGTGTGAGCCATTTACTGTGGGAAATTCACATGTGCTGCATTGAAGTAAAGCAATGAACTGTGTAAGAGATAAGGCATCCTCAGATGTTTGGACATGACGGGATGGGGAAGAGCAGGGGAGAGGGGTATAAAGTTGGTGAAATTGAACCTCTTAGACAAATATTATTTTACAAATATTATTTTACAATTCAAGTTTTATCAAGTTCAAACATATTCACAGTTGTAAAAAAACGGTTCTGTGTTTTGCCAAGTGTGCTGTTGCTGCTGTAATTCGCACGGACTCCATGAGTGCGTGACTGATCAAACTGTGTGAAGAAAGGAGCGATGAACTAAGTTTAACATTTTATTCACTATAATATAAAACTATTTGCATGAGGATCTCCTATACTGACTGTGGCTGCAGTTGTGCCAAAATGGCAGACCAGTTTTGGCTTCATTCCTTCATAAAGTAAGTGAAAGATGCCATGCTGTGTGTGCTTTTTACAGTCATTGTGCTCAGTGGCAAACATATGGGCACATTTCCCCAGGGACAGACTCATCCAAGCACTTGCACTATTGTATTGAGAAAAATCTTCACATTTTTCAAATGTGTGCCAGTGCCAGTTGCTCTTTGGTACTTTCCCCCTTGTCTTATTAGTTCTCAGTTGGCCTGGCTGACTATTGTTCAGTATCTCATAGCAGCATCTAAATGATTCCTGTTGACATTCTGCGTAATTAGCGCATGGATGAAAAAACACAATTGTTATTGCTGTGATTGTGAGTGTTTTAAAACTCACTATTGAAATGCAGTGTTTCCATGATCAATGCTTAGCTGGATGACCAGCACAAAAAAAATCATGCACAACTCTGCTTGTTGTCTTTTGGAATGCTTTAATAATTTTGTTGAGGCAAAAGGTTACGGAAAGAAAGAAAGAAATACATGTTCAGTAAGGCATCAGAGTGCTATCATGATGGACATGATTTGTAGGTAGGAAATGATGATAGATTGAATTAGTGATTATTCTGGACTGATGAGAACACTAGTGGTGTCTTCAGGCATCGACCTTAGCCACTTTGTCCTCAAGCTTCTCCACTGCAGACTTCTCCACATCTAAACACAGAAGAGTCAGACTTGGTTCAGTTCATTAATCCTCTAGTAGCTACTGATATGTTCTTGTACATTCTTATATGCATGATATAAATATGCAGTATCTGGTATATATGTATTTGTATTTATTGACAGATACTGTAAGTCCGTAGTCTGCAATGGTCTACCATGTTAACCATATTAACACAAGCATCTAACACTATGCTTAGTGAAGAACAGAATTAGTTTCCCGTTTGTCGGCTGTCATTGCCAGCTTTACTTTCAAACTGGGTTTGACTGTTTCACATCTGGATTTCGGGGACAAAATGAAAATTAATTATGAATTAATTATTATATAAAAAAGGGCATAACTAGTGTTGCCATTTAACCTTTCAGCGTGATAGGCCCCAGCACCATTGTGGCCATCTGGAGCTGAGAGCCCAGGCTTCGAGTCTTGCGGGTGCGGCAACCCTGGCGACAGCGGGAGCTGTAGTCGTTCGCAGGACAGATTAGGACCTTGCACTGCAAGTACACAGAGGGGTGTGCCCGCAGGAACTTGAAAGCCTGGAAGCTGAACCGTGCGTAACTACGTGAACCGCTCACGTGGGTGGAGAACGTGTTGTCTCTCGGACACCTGGCAGAGAATAACAGCGTCAGAATCAGTGTCATTGTATGACCACTGCGGCTGAACACGCTGTGCTGTCACTTGGACACCTGGTAGAAATACTTCATAAACCAACCGTAACGGATTTGGTTTGGCACTTTAATTTCTGTCGCCATATTACCACAGTGGTAAACACTTGGGGCCTCATTTAACCGCAAATAACGCACGGTATTTTGCATCCTATTTATCAAACAAGAACATCGTCGCATCATCTGCGCCTAAAACCGCCCATTAGTGTTATTTAGCGCTCCGCTAAAATAGGGAAGAAAGAGCCTACGTGTTCCACCATGGATGATGAGCTAAAATTACAATTAGAGCTTTTGGTTGACGAGGTTACAGCAAACTAACCCAGGTAAATATAGAAACTCATAAATATTTCTCCGTTTAGCCCTTCCGTCCACATTAAAAGTTGTGATCACTTTGAATTCGAGACTGTCTTTTATTGGTGAGCTGATTTGGGGAATTAAACTTTTCAGCGAACATTGAGTTTCTGGGTTGCTATGGTTACCCCTCAGGGTGCCTGTGCAGCTTCATATTAACGAGTTTATGTTCACGAGTTCATATTCACACATATTAACATGAGTTAATCACACACAGGCAACTGCAAACTGTTAAGATAGTTCCCTATAGCTAGAGATAGCTAGGATAGTTAATAGCCAGGTTAACTGCTCCATAGCATCCCGTTAAATAGTCTGGTAAGAATACACGACACCCCTTACTTTAAAACGGCGCATTCCAACACTGAAAACCAGGCTTTTCAAAAATGCTGCCCTAGGCAGATACATTTGAAAACTGGAGTAGTAGCGTGGACAGGGCAGGGACAACTGACATTTTTCAGACGTTCGGTTTGCTTGAACTATGGGTGAAAATACGGTTTAAAGTAATTCTGGGTAAAGCGTGGCCGAACAACTAGCTGGTGGGACAATGTTGTAGGCTATGCCTATATTAAATGATATATCAAATATAAACAGTTAAAAAAAAAACACATTTCTGATCACATCGTTTTCATTTAGCAGCTGATATGTCATGCTGAAACACCTCTTGTTTTGTTACTAATACATAATTAGGCGCACTTTACGCATCTCCTCCCATCTCTTTGCGACGAACACCCACTTTCCCTTATACCCTCCCAGCAGCGGTAAATCTAAAGTGCGCCACCTTTGTTAATACGGTTTTAGGTTTTTACCCGCTATTTTACGCCTGAAACGGGAGCAATCCTGTTAGTAAATGAGGCCCTTGGAGAGGAGGGAGGGGGGTGAGAAATGTCTACCCCAGTAGTCTTACCCATTGACCAGTAGATAATAGGCGCGGTAGTCAGCATAGTCATGTGGGTTTGGTGAGGCCACACATGTGTCCAGGAAGAGGACGAGGCTGCTGTCATCTCTCCTTAGGCTTACTTGAACATACATGTACTCATTAAGAGAGACATAGTAGGGACTCTCATAGATTTGCTGGTAGAAACTTCCGGAGGTGAAGAAGGCCATGGTGGTGTTGAAACGCCCAGTTCCAGTGATGTTAAAGTTAGATGTCTCTGATGCCTCATACATTATCTGTGAAACAGAGTCTTTTTCCATGTGGCAGGCAACAGACAACTTGAACCCTGACTGACGTGTGATCACCCCGGAACTGGATCCATGTCCCCGCACGGCATTCTGATAAATGACCCGACCCCTTTCAAACTGAACAGAACGGGGGACAGGGGGAGAGGTCAATGGAAATGATTCAGTTAATATATGCAAAACATCAAACTATATTGTATGCTCCATATATGCACTGTATATCCAAGGTACATGACTAACATTTCTGAAAAAAGACATTGAAAGTTGTAATAGGACTGTTTATATCTGAATGTGGAGTGACATACCTCTCTCACAGTTCCGCAGCGGTTGAGAGGGAAGTTAAACACCACCTGGTAATTGTTGATAGTTGGCCGACAGTGCTCATCATTGATATAAAGATCATGACCACTGTATCCCTGAGAGCTCAGGAAAGATCTTGAAATGACAATGTTCATGTTGTCTGAGGAACACTCAACCCTGCCTATAGAAAGGGTTGAATAAAATATTTCTTTTTATGAAGCTCATAATAGTTATACTTGACATTAGACAGACCTCAGTCATATGATCTTACAGTAGCCAAATGCTCTAAGCTGTATTTCTTTATTTATTTATGATTGTACTTATGTATTTATATGTAATTTATTGATTATATGTATTGTGCATCTTCCATGTGGGCCTTGAGCCTGTAATAAAGTTTAATATAAATACATATAGACACCAGGCATGTGTGTGTGTGTGTGATATGCCACCCTTCAATTTCAACTTGCCACCCCATGTAAAATTTTCTAGACTCGCCACTGTCTTAGACATTTCCGGCATTCTTAAGGTCACTGTTACCTTATGGATTTCATCTAAAAAGACAAACTCAGTCATATGATCTTACAGTAGCCAAATGCTCTAAGCTGTTTTTCTTCAGAGTAGATCACTCTGAAAAATGAGTTTGAGTGGAGAAGGAGAAGTGATGCTGTGCAGTGGCTCATTCAGGACTCCAAGATGTCACTCACCTTTATCAGTTGGCAGGGAGCTAATGAATTCTGCCCGGAAACCACGACTCACTCCTTCACGATCACTACGGAAGACCACGGTCATGTCGCTGGAGGAGGAGTGGAAGGTATCCAGAGAGGAGTTGTGGCAGAGCTGACCCAGCTGACTGTAGCCTACCGAGGGGCCGTCGTACACGGTGATGTAGTCACAGTCACAGCAGCGCTCCAGCCTGAAGAAAACAGACACAGGTGGCTATGAGAAGGCTTCAGCTTATGTGAATGAAGAACCCTCCCCCAGGTCATCTGCTACTGTGAACATCATTCTGTTTTTGGGACATAGACTCAGACTTTAACCAGCCTAGGCATAACGGATGAGATTTAAACTGAGGAAAATGGGAAAATACAAAGACTGATATCCTCACTCACTCCAGGTCTGAAAATGTCAGGAGGATCCTCTGCCCAGAGGGAGCGGACAGCCTCCACACACAGTGGGCATTGTCATGATAGTAGTTTGGATAGTAGGGGCTGGAGAAAGATCCAGAACCACTAAGGTACCCTCCACATTGTGGATTAACATCTGGAACAAAAAATGAGAAATACATACTCTGAATAGTTATCTGTTGACACAGTGTCAACAGTAAAGGACAAAAGGTGGATAGGTAGATTGGGCAGAGGTTAGAGATATGTTAGAGAAAAGTACCAGAGTTTGGACAAGGGTTGAGGTTGTTTTTTCTGAATATTTGGTAAATAGGTACTTATTCCATACATGCATTATTAAAATTAAGTTTTCCCAGAGGCATTAATATTGACCTGCAGGTTAACTGGTCATGTACACTATACATACAGTACTTATGAACACCCAGCTAAGTAGTATTAGCAATCATTTTAAATGTTATGTTATGGGATCACTCTGAAAGGACTATGCAATACTTGTTGTAGCTGTTTCTGCTGTTGTTGTACTGTAGCAGTAATCTGGAGAGAGGGAATAAAACAGAAAATATTGATTAATTCCAAAATGGCACCTTTGTATTATTTCCAAGAATCAGAGAGCCACCAGAAGACCAGAGAAGTGGTTAGATTACTGTAGTAGTCATGACAGCAGTTTCCATAGCGCTGACAGGAACTTGTGCAGGAGCAGCTGCCAAAGTTGTAGCCACAGTTGTACCTACAGGAGGTATGGCCGGCTGCAAGACAGAAAATTACATACCTTATAGCAGTGGTTCCCAAACTTTTTACAGTCCCGTACCCCTTCAGACATTTAATCTCCAGCTGCATACCCCCCCCCCCCCCGTTGAAAAAAAAAAGTTTTCCTTTTCACCTATTACTTTAATTCCGTTTGAATCCGTTTCGGCTCATTTTGTTCACCCAGAGGTAGATTGATGGCTTAAAATGAGTGAATAATATGTGCCACAAGTGACCCAAACCTTCTAAGGTTGTTGTTTGCCAGCCATCAACAGAACAGAAGACTAAAAAAACATTATTTGCAGGCGATTGGGAAGATGAGCGAATTCATTTGACAGGCTAAGGAGGTCTGTGTTGAATAGGGGGGCGTGGCCGGAGCGGCCGAACCATTTTCTCAGTGGTTTTGTTTTCTAATTAATGCTTGTTCATCGTTGCGATCGTTGTTGTGTTTATAAGAAAGAAATACAGCCTTGCAGGACAAAATACAGGGGAATTTGGGCGATTTTGATGCACAAAATGATGTTTCTGTCTGAAAGTTGCAATTCTGTTTCAAACGGTACATTCTGCGAATTCCGTCCGTTTTCTGTTATTGCGGAAATTTTCTCCCCGCGTACCCCCTGAACCACTTCGGTTCAAGAGGCAGATGCAAGGCTGCGTCACAGGAGCCTGGTGGGAGTGGTCACACGAGGTCGAGCAGGGCTAGGATCCTCTCCAACTCCCCAAATGAACACCAGGGGGAAGGAAGGGCGACGACTTGTTCAGGAGGACGTGAAAGCAGCAGTGGAGGAGACGAGAACCTGCAAGGCAATGGGAATGAAGCAACAGGGAGCTTGGACAAGGTGGGAGAATGCGGTTGAAAGGAAAGCGACCTGGGCTGAGCTTTGGAAAGCAGGGCCTCACCGCATCAAATTCCTCATCCAGGCAGTGTATGACGTGCTCCCAAGCCCGTCAAATCTGCACATATGGGGCATAGCAGAGACACCAGCATGCCCACTGTGTTCCAAGCGAGGAACCCTGGAACACACCCTCAGTTGCTGTACAAGGGCACTAGGAGATGGTCGGTACAGGTGGAGGCATAACCAAGTCCTCAAGACCATCAGCGCAGGACTGGCGTGGGCAAAGCAGTTCCGACCCTCCAAGAAAACCATCACCTTTGTCAGAACTGGGGACAAGCCAACTCCTGCCAGAAGAACATCATCTGCAGGCATCCTGACGTCTGCAAGAGACTGGCAGTTGTTGGTGGACCTTGAACATCAGTTGAAGTTTCCCAGCCATATTGCAGTCACCACCCTGCGACCAGACATTGTCCTTGTGTCTGAGTCCATCAAGCAAGCAGTGCTGCTGGAGCTGACAGTCCTGTGGGAAGATCGCTTGGAAGAAGCCTTTGAGAGGAAGCGCAAGCAGGACTGGTCAGTGACTGCCAGCAGGCTGGATGGAGAGCAAGGTGTTTCCCTGTGGAGGTTGGATGCAGAGGATTTGCAGCCCGTTCCTTGGCCAGAGCCTTCAGTAGTTTAGGCATCGAGGGTGAGAGAAAGAGGAGAGCCATCCGCAGTACCACCGATGCGGCAGAGAGAGCCTCAAGATGGCTGTGGCTCAAAAGAGGGGAGCCATGGAGTCATGGTAGCTAGCTAGCCATCTGGGCACAAGCTGGGGTCTGATCAACCCCGGCTGGGTCACCTGGAGGAGGGCGTATGATGTTGAAAGACCCGAAACGTCCAATGATTGCAGGAACATCACTGAAGATGTGTCCAGATTAGGCATCAGTAGATGTATGTACTGTGAAAGAAATATGCTATATAATTATTATCATGATATGTGTTGTAGTTTGATATTAGTTTGTTTCTTTGTTTCTTTGTTCTTAGTCTGTGAGAAAGGGAGATTTGGAACTCAGAGGTGTCATGAAATGTTTAGGTTAAGACTGATTTATTGTTGTAAGACCCAGAGTCTGGGTTTGGGGGTTTTAGGTAAACATTCTTATCTCTGGGAACCAAAGACGAGATGGTACAACCATGGGAGTGTCATGTATGAACTGTGAACATCTTCTTGGGTTAAGTGCAGATATCCTAAAGTGTATCCCAGAATCCTGTCTGCCATCCTGTGTAAACATTGGATTTTCAATAAAGAGACTTGTTTCCGCATAGCACGTCAGAGAGACCCTGGTCGAGGTGTCTGCTCTCCGCCGGACACGGCGTAAACAAGTCCAGTTCACTTCCATGCTGGGTTGTGTCTTTAATCTGCTAGTTAACTGTTTAGGGTAATTTCCCTGACATGTACACATACATATCAAAGTATAACTATAAGACATTGGTCACTAGGTACTTCCAAATCGTCAACTGAGAATTAACAAGGAAAAAAACATTCTATGAAACGTATTATTACAGTGCATGAAATGCCCAGTATTGTTATTCAGTGGCTTCTTATTCTTCATCTTATTACAGTGCATGAAATGCCCTCTATTGTTATTCGGTGGCTTCTTATTACAGTGCATGAAAAGCCCTGTATTGTTATTCCTACGTTTCTTATACTTCTTCTTCTTATTATTATTCTTTTTACCGACTTCTGCGCTTAATTCAGCTCGAACAGCTTAACGTAGAAACTTCGTTCGAACTTTGTCGCGTAGGTCTTGTAAAGGACACATTTTTCTGAACTTTATACTTTTTAAGATATTAAAGAAAAACTAATAAAAATGTTCCTATTGACTTACATTGGGCCATTGAGACATCATAATAGGGTCATTAAACTGGCTTGCACCTGTGCTTCACTGACACCTGCGCCAAGGTTCCAAGGCTCCTCTTCTCTCTAGGTGGGTTTCCATTCAGCTCGTTCGCATTAGCTATGCGCATTCACTGTGATGCACACAAACCAAATGCGCTCAGCGACCGTTTCCAATCACCTGAGTTTTGTGTAGGCTATAATGTACGCCCTCCTCTCCGCAGTCAGAATTATCAATGCTGTAGCTATTGAGCTATTTACTTTAATAGCTGCTAGAAGGAGAAGGCGTAGAATGATTGTACATTTGTTACGCACTCAGATAGCAGCGAATTCCATACCCATACAGACCTCCGTACATCTGGGAACGAGCGCGGTCTAGGGAGTTTTTTTATTTGGTGAAGGCCCACTTCACTGATCAGCTGTGGGTGGAAAACTTCAGGCTAAACAGGTCCGGATTCGAAGAATTGTACCAACTGATAGGCCCTGCTGTGTTGCCTGCAAGAGATTGCTGACCGCAACAACCGCGCACACCATGTCCCGCAGGTGTTTGGTGCACTGGATGGAACTCACGTTCCCATACTTCCCCCAGCAGCAGGCTATCAGGATTTTGTCAACCGTAAAGGATGGCCCAGTATCATTCTTCAAGCCCTTGTTGATAAATTGATATTTAGAGATATCTGTGTTGGAACACCTGGTAGCGCGCACGATGCTGCTGTGTTCGCCTCCTCTTGGCTTTTCAGGTAGGCTAATTTGTTTAATTTGATATGATAGTAGTAATAATAATAATAATGATAGCCTAATAATAAAGGTAGGCTACAGTTAAACAGTATACCTTCCAAGTTTGCACGTAAATCAAGTTCATCGGTTAGCCTACAATAAACTAGGTGTCCATGGGCAATGAGGGGAAACAACACACAGAAACCATAGATATATTATACTAGTATATAACAGCAACTGCATATGCTGCATGAGGTGTGGTGTATTAGCTGGCAGTCTGAGAAGCAGTAGAGGAACGTCACATTCGTGGCAGCCAGCAGCACGGTTGTCTCTCACTGCAACAGGATGTAGTCTACAGTCCAACTCCGAACATAAACACAAATGGCGCGAATCGCTCGAATAAACTGTTTCCATCTACGTTAAGCGCATTAACTCAATTCGAATGACTAGTTAAACCACCTCCCTCTGGCGAATCGAATTTGTATGTGCATTGGGGAAGTTAATGTGCATCGCACGCGTTTCCAACCAGGAATAAATATTCGCATAGAGAAAATACGCATTAAAACATGGGATGGACACGCACCTTCTGTCCCTCTCAATTCAACTGTATAACTAGGAATATTAAGAAACACCTTCCATACTGTACTTCCATGCCATGTTTATATCTTCCACTTTATCCATCAATCATTAGAGCATCTTCTGCCAGTCCATTCTCTTTCCTATTTTTAATTATTCCCTCTCTCTGTAGAACCTCCATCCACTCCAACTCCTCTTTCTCACACTCCATCTCTCTACTTCAGTCCATTTTCTCTCCTTATTTCAAACTTTTCTTTTGATGTTGTTGACTTTGGTCCACTCTAGCTCTATGTGAGTCTCAGAGCGGGTTCTCACATTCACCTCGGTAACATCAGGGGGAGCTGAAGGGGAGGGGGTGGACAAGACAGAAACACAGACAGATGGAAGGTCATAGGAAAAGAGAGATATACATTTAGAATGCAGACTGCAAGAGGAATCTAGAATACAAAAAAAAAAAATATTGCCCAGGTTGAAAAAAGGTGCTCTTCAGTGTAGTTAAACTGTGCTATGAAATGCATGTAGTATATGTCTGCTGAATATTTGTGTTTCTTAAATACTTTTAGTGCTTTAAAGCCCCATTCCAGAAGAATTGGTATTTTTTCTAGTGAGCTCAATTTTATTTACACAAATATGACTATTTTAAAATAGTTTCATTTATTGTGACATCGGAGATGAACGCTAACATAACCAAAGAATAAGAAAAAAAAGACACATTTTTATTTAGCTGAAATACTGCTTGCGTTTTCAGCCCACATTGTTTTCCAAGCGTTTGAATGTAGAGTATGAGTAATCTAATAAAATGTTGTTGGCGACATGCTAGATATACATTAGACAGTGTCATTTATTATGAGCTGGCTGACACAGGTTTTCAAGTATTGTGGAGAAAAAAAAGCAACTTCTTTGAAATTTCGCAAACTAAAAAAGAGACATACCTGTAACTGCTGAGAACTCAAATCCTGTGCTTCTCACTCCCTCCAACACCGTGAAGAGGGTGAACCAGTATTCTGTTCCAGCAGAGAGAGATGACACTGTGTGTGTCACTTTGTTCCCATCTGATCCAGTGATGGGGGTTTCTGTTCCATCGCTCGATCTCAGTATGTAAGTGTTGATGTTGTTGACTTTGGTCCACTCTAGCTCTATGTCAGTCTCAGAGCGGGTTCTCACATACACCTGGGTAACATCAGGGGGAGCTGAAGGGGAGGGGGTGGACAAGACAGAAACACAGACAGATGGAAGGTCATAGGAAAAGAGAGATATACATTTAGAATGCAGACTGCAAGAGGAATCTAGAATACAAATAAAATAAATATTGCCCAGGTTGAAAAAAGGTGCTCTTCAGTGTATTTAAACTGTGCTATGAAATGCATGTAGTATATGTCTGCAGTATATTTGTATTTCTTAAATACTTTTAGAAATACAAAAAGCCCCATTCCAGAAGAATTGGTATTTTTTCTAGTGGGCTCAATTTTATTTACACAAATATGACTATTTAAAAAATAGTTTCATTTATTGTGACATCGCAGATGAACGCTAACATAACCAAATAATACGAATTTTTTTTTTTTTTTTATTTAGCTGAAATACTGCTTGCGTTTTCAGCCCATATACATTGTTTTCCAAGCGTTTGAATGTAGAGTATGAGTAATCTAATAAAATGTTGTTGGCGATATGCTAGATATACATTAGACAGTGCAATTTATTATGAGCTAGCTGACACAGGTTTTCAAGTGTTGCGGAGAAAAAAAAGCAACTTCTTTGAAATTTCGCAAACTAAAAAAGAAACATACCTGTAACTGCTGAGAACTCATATCCTGTGCTTCTCAATTCCTCAAATACCGTGAAGAGAGTGAACGAGTATTCTGTTCCAGCAGAAAGAGATGACACTGTGTGTGTCACTTTGTTCCCAGCTGATCCAGTGATGAGGGTTTCTATTCCATCGCTCGATTTCAGTATGTAAGTGTTGATGCTGTTGACTTTGGTCCACTCTAGCTCTATGTCAGTCTCAGAGCGGGTTCTCACATACACCTGGGTAACATCAGGGGGAGCTGAAAGGGAGGGGGTGGACAAGACAGAAACACACACAGATGGAAGGTCATAGGAAAAGAGAGATATACATTTAGAATGCAGACTGCAAGAGGAATCTAGAATACAAATAAAATAAATATTGCCCAGGTTGAAAAAAGGTGCTCTTCAGTGTATTTAAACTGTGCTATGAAATGCATGTAGTATATGTCTGCAGTATATTTGTATTTCTTAAATACTTTTAGAAATACAAAAAGCCCCATTCCAGAAGAATTGGTATTTTTTTCTAGTGAGCTCAATTTTATTTACAGAAATATGACTATTTTAAAAATAGTTTCATTTATTGTGACATCGGAGATGAACGCTAACATAACCAAATAATACGAAAAAAAGATACATTTTTATTTAGCTGAAATACTGCTTGCGTTTTCAGCCCATATACATTGTTTTCCAAGCGTTTGAATGTAGAGTATGAGTAATCTAATAAAATGTTGTTGGCGACATGCTAGATATGCATTAGACAGTGCAATTTATTATGAGCTAGCTGACACAGGTTTTCAAGTATTGCGGAGAAAAAAAAGCAACTTCTTTGAAATGTCGCAATCAAAAAAAGAAACATACCTGTAACTGCTGAGAAGTCATATCCTGCGCTTTTCACTCCCTCAAACACCGTGAAGAGGGTGAACCAGTATTCTGTTCCAGCAGAGAGAGATGACACTGTGTGTGTCACTTTGTACCCATCTGATCCAGTGATGGGGGTTTCTGTTCCATAGCTAGATTTCAGTATGTAAGTGTTGATGTTGTTGACTTTGGTCCACTCTAGCTCTATGTCAGTCTCAGAGCGGGTTCTCACAATCACCTGGGTAACATCAGAGGGAACTGAAGGGGAGGGGGTGGACAAGACAGAAACACACACAGATGGAAGGTCATAGGAAAAGAGAGATATACATTTAGAATGCAGACTGCAAGAGGAATCTAGAATACAAATAAAATAAATATTGCTTAGGTTGAAAAAAGGTGCTCTTCAGTGTATTTAAACTGTGCTATGAAATGCATGTAGTATATGTCTGCAGTATATTTGTATTTCTTAAATATTTTTAGAAATACAAAAAGGCCCATTCCAGAAGAATTGGTATTTTTTCTAGGCAGCTCAATTTTATTTACACAAATATGACTATTTAAAAAATTGTTTCATTTATTGTGACATCGGAGATGAACGCTAACATAACCAAAGAATACGAAAAAAAAGACACATTTTTATTTAGCTGAAATACTGCTCGCATTTTCAGCCCATATACATTGTTTTCCAAGCGTTTGAATGTAGAGTATGAGTAATCTAATAAAATGTTGTTGGCGACATGCTAGATATGCATTAGACAGTGTCATTTATTATGAGCTAGCTGACACAGGTTTTCAAGTGTTGCGGAGAAAAAAAAGCAACTTCTTTGATATTTCGCAATCAAAAAAAGAAACATACCTGTAACTGCTGAGAACTCATATCCTGCGCTTTTCACTCCCTCAAACACCGTGAAGAGAGTGAACGAGTATTCTGTTCCAGCAGAAAGAGATGACACTGTGTGTGTCACTTTGTTCCCAGCTGATCCAGTGATGAGGGTTTCTGTTTCATCGCTTGATTTCAGTATGTAAGTGTGTAAGATGTTGTTGACTTTGGTCCACTCTAGCTCTATGTCAGTCTCAGAGCGGGTTCTCACATACACCTGGGTAACATCAGGGGGAGCTGAAGGGGAGGGGGTGGACAAGACAGAAACACAGACAGATGGAAGGTCATAGGAAAAGAGAGATATACATTTAGAATGCAGACTGCAAGAGGAATCTAGAATACAAATAAAATAAATATTGCCCAGGTTGAAAAAAGGTGCTCTTCAGTGTATTTAAACTGTGCTATGAAATGCATGTAGTATATGTCTGCAGTATATTTGTGTTTCTTAAATACTTTAAGAATTGGTATTTTTTCTAGTGAGCTCAATTTTATTTACACAAATATGACTATTTTAAAAATAGTTTCATTTATTGTGACATCGGAGATGAACGCTAACATAACCAAAGATTAAGAAAAAAAGATACATTTTTATTTAGCTGAAATACTGCTCGCGTTTTCAGCCCATATACATTGTTTTCCAAGCGTTTGAATGTAGAGTATGAGTAATCTAATAAAATGTTGTTGGCGACATGCTAGATATACATTAGACAGTGTAATTACAGTGCATGAAATGCCCTGTATTGTTATGCCTAGGCTTGTTATACTTCTTCTTCTTTTTACAGTGCATGAAATGCCCTGTATTGTTATTCCTTCGTTTCTTATACTTCTTATTATTCTTTGTACCGACTTCTAGGCTTAATTCAGCTTGAACCGCTTAACATAGAAACTTTGTTCGAACTTTGTCACGTAGGTCTTGTAAAGGACACGTATGCTATGTATTTTTCTATCATTTTTCTGAACTGTATACTTTTTAAGATATTAAAGAAAAACTAGAAAATGGATTTCCTGAAGGAAATACCAGTGCATGAAATTACTCTGTCCATCAATTCCAACTCTTTTTTCAACTTTTTTGTCAGCCCTCTTTGACTTTACAGCCCTCTATCCTCCCTTCCATTTCCTTTACTTCCTCCATGCCATGGTTATATATTCCACTTTATCCATCGGCCATTCTAACATCTCCTTCCTCCAGTCCATTCTCTTTCCTATTTTGACTCATTCCCTCTCTCTCTCCAACCTCCATCCACATGTTTTTCTTCTATCCCTCTCCAACTCCTCTTTCTTACACTCCATCTCTCTACTTCAGTAAAAAAAATGTCCTTCTTTTAAACTTTTCCCTCTTCACTCTATCTTTGCTGTCTTTATCCATAGCCACTCTACTTTCCTTTCTTCTTTCACTCTTGTTCACTGTTCTTTCCTTACTTTTTCCTTTCTTAAATTTTGCATTTCATGCACTGGTATTTCCTTCAGGAAATGCATATTCTAGTTACAGTGCATGAAATGCCCTGTATTGTTATTGCTTTTTTGTCGCGTAAGTCTTGTAAAGGACACTTATGCTATGTATTTTTTATTTTTCTAAACTTTATACTTTTTTAAATATTAACCTTTCAGAACGTAGGTTTTTTGTTTTACCAACCTACTGCAGTGGGTGAGTTTTTTTTCTGGCTGCTTCACTAATGTTCTACAGAATGTTCTACGGGAACATTCTACAGTCATTGTTAAGGCTGCAAGAAAATTATTATGCAGAGTTTGCCTGATCTGATCTGCTATCTTGACGTTTTTATCAGTAGTATATTCGTTAAAAATATTTTACAAATATCAGACTAATCAACAAGTGGTACTTTCTCAACTGTGTGACGTCATCGTAACAACGTAGGCCGACTGGTGCGTGCACGTTTGTAGCGATGATAACGTCGTGGCAGTTTGTTACCAGGCAGTCTCATGTGGATTTGTCCTCGTCGACCTCGCCCAAACAGTTGATGAGTGTCATCGACTATTTCCTTTCCTCACATGGATTCAACAAAGGGTAAGTGACCTTATAATTTATTTCTTTATGATATCCAGAAAACATTAGAGTTGTAAATTAGGCTATGACAATCGACGTCGAACCGTTTGTAGGTCAATAGTGCTAGCTGAATATGACACGTGTGGATGCAATGCAATCGTGTGAATGCTAGCTAGCTGAATATGACACGTGTGGATGCAATGCAATCGTGTGAATGCTAGCTAGCTGAATATGACACGTGTGGATGCAATGCAATCGTGTGAATGCTAGCTAGCTGAATATGACACGTGCGGATGCAATGCAATCGTGTGAATGCTAGCTAGCTGAATATGACACGTGCGAATGCAATGCAATCGTGTGAATGCAAAATAATACAAATGTGAATACAATCGATGTCGAACCGATTGTAGGCCAATAGAGCTAGCTAGATGTGAAAGAAATGTTAAAATATACTCCAGTAAGTGAACGTCTCATTCCGTCCATTCAACAAACCAGCTCATCCTATTTAGCACAAATCCACAGCTAGTCAGATGAGGCGAACGAGAAGAAAGGTGATTTTTTTTTTTTTTTTAAGTGCACAGATGTCACATATCGGTGAATTACTTTGTGAAGCTAATGTAATCAATCTCAAATAGAAGTAAGTTTAGTTTAGATTTTGGGGACATGATAAATGTCGAACAGTAATTGTGATTCGGTCGGTCATTATTTTCTAGAGCAAACTTTTTGATTCAAGAAACCAGTAACCTTTTTGGTAAAAAGAGGCAAATTACATTTATGTGGGCATGCACAAACACATAAACAATGACAGTTCTCATTTGATTCATACGTGTTGAGACATTAACTTCTCAGGTTTTTTTTTTTTGTCTTTTCCAGACACAAAAGGGGAAGCAGTCAGAAAGGCTGGGCTTCAGAATGTGGACTTCACGCTTGTCCTGCCATTTTGTGGGACACCCTCACTCCTGCTCCCCCACCCTCACCCCTGCTCCCCCACCCCTGCACCTCACCCTCCCTGTGGCATAGTCCACTTTTCCTGTTGGCACCATGGTCCCAGAATGAACTGATGATAAAATGTGGCCAACAACTGTCCATTACCCCTGCTCTCTCACCCCTGCACCCCCACCCTCACCCCTGCACCCCCACCCTCACCCCTGCTCTCTCACCCCTGCACCCCCACCCTCACCCCTGCTCTCTCACCCCTGCACCCCCACCCTCACCCCTGCTCTCTCACCCCTGCACCCCCACCCTCACCCCTGCTCCCCCACCCCTGCACCTCACCCTCCCTGTGGCATAGTCCACTTTTCCTGTTGGCACCATGGTCCCAGAATGAACTGATGATAAAATGTGGCCAACAACTGTCCATTACCCCTGCTCTCTCACCCCTGCACCCCCACCCTCACCCCTGCACCCCCACCCTCACCCCTGCTCCTCAATCCTCACCTCTGCCATATCCATTGTGGAGGTCGTCATGAACATTTTAAAACACTCTGCCTCCGTGTCAAAGGTGATTTTGTTTTTTTAAGTGCACAGATATCACATACCAGTCTATTACAGTCAAAAAGTGTACAACTGTGTTAAGTCAGTCATTATTTTCTAGAGCAAACTTTTTGATTCAAGAAACCAGTAACCATTTTAGTAAAAAGAGGCAAATTACATTTATGTGGGCATGCACAAACACATGAACAATGACAATTTTTGTCTTTTTCAGACACACTCCCTGTGGCAAAGTCCACTTTGCCAGTCCGCACCATGATCCCAAGAATGCCACCCCCACCCCTGCATCTCACCTCAAAGGGTGGACTTCATAAGCCCGCCTGGAGGGTCTTGGACAGGAAGGGCTGGTACTTCATGGACACCGAGTGCCTGAAGTGCAGCATCAGCTCACTTCAGCATTGACTCTGCTTCCCCACCCTCACCCCTGCAGCCCCACCCTGCTCCCCCTGCCTCCGTGCCAAAGGTGAACATTTCTTTAAGTACACAGATATCACATATCGGTCTATTACTTTGTGAAGCTACTATAATCAATCTCAAATAGAAGGAAGTTTAGTTTAGATTTTGGGAACATGGTAAATGTCGAACAGTAATTGTGATGTACATTTGTAAATACTGAATTTTGAGGGAAAGTTAGGCTAAATGACAAAAAGTGTGTACAACTGTGTAAAGTCAGTAATTATTTTCAAGAGCAAACTATTTGATTCAAGAAACCAGAAAGATTTATTGTTAGAACACAAACAAACACGCACGCACACAAACACACACTACACACACACACACAAACATGTACACGCACGCACACAAACACACACTACACACACACACACACAAACATGTACACACACACACACACAGACACACACATGAACATGAACACATTTTTTTTTTTCAAGTAATGTCAGTAATGCTTTAGGGTGTGATATTCTTCAAAGCATGGCGTGACACACAGTGGGATATCACACTGTACGCACATGTACTTGGTGGCCTTCCGCATCTGTTGACGCCTTGTTGTTGTTTTGCAGACCCTACAACGGCGCCTTGTTCGCCCACCCTGCTGATCTGTCTGGGTCACCAGCGTTGGGAAGTGGCGTGCAGAGAGACGGAGTGGGCTGTCCAGCGTGGGCCGTCCACCACATGAGGGCCTTCTGGGAGTGTGGAACTCCTCAATCAACTGGCTCGCCAAGTTTTCCCTGAACCTTTGGTAGGTCAGTTCCTGCCTTGTCAGCTGGCGGTGGACAACAAAGCTATTAAACACCGCCACGTCCAAAACATAGAAGAACAGCTTCCTGTACCACTTCAGGGTTTTCCGCGCACACTCCACAAATGTGTTGCGTCGGTCCAGATTGTCCACTGAGCCCATTTTATGGTTGTATTGGAGCACACAGCAGGGTTTGTTGACCACTCTCCCTGTGGCATAGTCCACTTTTCCTGTTGGCACCATGGTCCCAGAATGAACTGATGATAAAATGTGGACGTCACGCTTATCGTGCCATTTTGTGGCCAACAACTGTCCATTATTGAAATGCTCCACGTCCCCCTTGGACATTTTTCCCTTGAACCTCGGCATCCCTTTTCTGTTTGGCCTGACTGTGCCACAGGCACCAGTTTGATTTCGAAACAAATAGCGAAAAAGGGTAGGGCTGGTATACCAGTTGTCGACATATAGTATATGACCCTTGCCAATGAAAGGCTTCATCAATGTGCTCACAACTGACCCCGACATCCCCAGTTCGGTGATCATTGAAATGTCAGTGGACTTTCCAGTGTAGACAATAATGTCCTGGACATACCCGGTCTGGACATCGCACAACACAAACAATTTGATGCCAAAACGGTGCCTCATAGATGGAATGAACTGCTTGAAGGACAGCCTTCCTTTCCACTTAACCATTGACTCATCTATACAAAGGTCTTGGTAAGGGTAAAAAAAAAATCATTAAAAGATTGAACTATAGGGGTGATAATGGATCGAATTTTTCTGAGGGGGTCGTTTGAGGTGGAGTTAGAAAAATGTAGGCACCTCAAGAGCAGGAGGAAGCGGTCTTGGGAAAAAATTGTTCCAAAGAAAGGAGTAGAAAGGAGGGGATTTGTGGTCCAGTAGTCTCTAATATTGTTTTTTTTTATGAGACCCATGGAAAAAAAAACTGCCAAAAACACATACAGTTCCGCGACAGTTGTGTCTACCCATTTAGCTAGCTTCCCATTGCTAATTTTTTCTCTGAGTGACTGAGCATAGGTGTTGGTCTCAGCCACAATCATGTCCATTACTGAGGTTGTCATAAACATTTTGAAACATTCTGCCTCCTTGTTGTTATTCGGAAGCCTTTTTACACCAGAACAGCCCCTGGCAAAGTTTACTGGCCGTGGGATGAGATTACCCATTTTCCACTCAAATGACACCTCACTGTCTTCCAGGTCCAGCCTCTCGTCCACTTCGTCCAAGGCTGTCAAATTTTCTGGCAGCTCCTCGTCCGACGAGTCGTCCGATTCAGGCACATCTTCTTCGGCATCAACATACATATCTTCAGGATCGTTCGTGAAGATTTCCCTAATCTCCTCATCAGTAAACTGACGCATCCTCCCTTCAAAATTACTTGCCATGTTTATTTCGTGTTTACGCTACTTGTTTTTCGAGAATTAATGAATGAGATGCCGGTATCTGTCAGGCAACACTGTTTTTCAAAGTGTTGCATGTTGTGAATGCGCTGATAATGCGCAAGTAGGATTTGTGATTGCCAAGTGATTGTAATGTGAAAAGGTCGTCTGCGCAGTTTGTGTGCATCAATGATGAGACTACAATTCTGCGTATCCTGAGGAGAATATGCCTCTAAGCTAGTCAGCTCTCGTGAAGCATTTCATGTACGGTATATTCCCGCTGCGATGCTGGTTTTCATCTTGAGCTGTCGTTGGCCATGATATTTGACTGAACATCGTGTAATGTACCATACATTTTATTTTCCGTTATGTATATTTAATGTAAGTACCATTATTTCCCTACGGGGATTAATAAAAGTTTCATGAAAAAAATCACTTGTTGTGCTTGTCTTGTTGTACCGGAGGTCATGTCTTCCATATACTTGCCAAAGTTGTAACTTTGTCATGTATAATTGGACGTGGACCACACAAATATCATGAGACTACATATAGTAAACAAAATGATAGTGACAAGACGATTTTAAGAGGCATAATGGGAGAAGGTGGCTGAATGTACAATTTTAGCTCACGTTAGCGAAGTAAGTAGTAAGCCACACACAGGCTAATTGTTACGCTGCTATTGGAACGCTCGTTTTGCCTCATTCTAATCACACTGGTGTGACGGTACGCTTTTAAGGAAAGTTGGGGGCTGTCACACTGGTGTGACGCTACGTTCTGAAAGGTTAAAGAAAAACGAATACAATTTCTCCCAATGACTTACATTGGGCCATTATGACATCATAATAGGGTCATTAAACTGTGCTTCACTGACACCTGCGCCAAGGTTCCAAGGACCTTCTTCTCTCTGTCCCTCTCCATTCAACTGTATAACTAGGAATATTAAGAGACACCTTCCAAACACTAGTTTTTTTTTATCTCCATCTTTCTCTTCATCTCTCTCAGTCTACTTTCTCTCACACTCCATCTCACTGCTTCGCTCCATTTTTCTCTCCTTCTTTCAATATTTTCCCTCTTCACTCTCTCTTTACTGTATTTATCCAGAGCCACTCTTGTTCACTCTTCTTTCCTTTCTTCTTTCCTTCTTCCACTCTTCTTTCCTTCTTCCACTCTTCTTTCCTTTCTTCTTTCCTTCTTTCACTCTTCTTTCCTTCTTCCACTCTTCTTTCCTTTCTTCTTTCCTTCTTTCACTCTTCTTTCCTTCTTCCACTCTTCTTTCACTCTTCTTTCCTTCTTCCACTCTTCTTTCCTTTCTTCTTTCCTTCTTTCACTCTTCTTTCCTTCTTCCACTCTTCTTTCACTCTTCTTTCCTTTCTTCTTTCCTTCTTTCACTCTTCTTTCTTTTCTTCTTTCCTTCTTCCACTCTTCTTTCCTTCTTTCACTCTTCTTTCCTTTCTTCTTTCACTCTTCTTTCTTTTATTCTTTCCTTCTTCCACTCTTCTTTCCTTTCTTCACTTCTTTCCTTCTTTCTTTATCCATAGTCACTCTTGTTCACTGTTCTTTCCTTTCTTCTTCCTTTCTTAACTTTTGCATTTCATGCACTGGTATTTCCTTCAGGAAATGCATATTCTAGTTATTCTTTGTACCGAACTTCTGCGCTTAATTCAGCTCGAACCGCTTAACTTACAAACTTAGTTCGAACTTTGTTGTATAGGTTATGTAAAGGACACTTATGCTATGTATTTTTCATTGTTCTGAACTTTATACTTTTTAAGATATTAAAGAAACATTTATACAAATGTTCCCATTGACTTACATTGGGCCATTGTGACATCATTCTAGGGTCATTAAACTGGCTTGCACCTGTGCTTCACTGACACCTGCGCCAAGGTTCCAAGGCTCCTCTTCTGTCTGTCCCTCTCCATTCAAGTGTATAACTAGGAATATTAAGAGACACCTTCCAAATTCTACTGTTTTTTTCTCCATCTTTCTCTCTATCCCTCTGAGTCTATTTTCTCTCACACTCCATCTCTCTGCTTCACTCCATTTTTCTCTCCTTCTTTCAGTATTTTCCCTCTTCACTCTCTCTTTATCTCATTATCCATAGCCACTCCTGTTCACTCTTCTTTCCTTTCTTCTTTTAATTACTCTGTCCATCAATTCCTACTCTTCTTTCAACTTTTTTGTCAGCCTTCTTTGACTTAACAGTCCTCTATCATCCCTTCCATGTAGTCATGGCCTCCTCATTGCAAATTGAAAATTAAGAGTCATTTTACTGCATACACAGATCAAGTTTGAGTTTTGTTATCAATATTTGCATAATATTTGCAAAGTCTACGGATCGCCATATATTGGGTGATATAAAAAGGCTAATATTTTAATTCAATTTAATATTTTGCTTGCGAATAGGTTGACAACGCTACAACGATATTAACCAACGTTACAACGTTAGCCGAATAGTTACGTTGCTAATCATTAGGCCTATGTCTCTCTTTACCAGTTGCCACTTGTGTTTGTCCTTTTGAAAATAAATCGGTAAGCTTGGCACATTTGGCAGCATCCTCCTCCAATGCCTTTTTTTTTTCAACCTGGCTTTTTCAGCCCCTCCTGGCCTCTTCCTCCCATCCATCCTCCCTGACGCGTATCGTTGCGGTAGGGCCGGCCCAGCCCAAATATCGGTAGCCTATCTGACAACCAACTCTATTTGGGGGGGGGGGGGGAGAACTTCCTCGCATGGTACAACCCATGCAGAGGCTGCGGTGTCAGAATGCGGAACGTCTGTAGCCTACTTAAAGAGAAGATGGACTAACGTGACAAATGTCAAAAATGTCAATGTAAAATTCTAGACCGGCCCAGAAGTGAAGCGGCCCACCGGGAACTCTCCCGATTCTCCCGATTATGTTACGACTGGTGGGTGATGTGAAGGACTCAAATGCACGACTCAGCACAGGGGTAGGTTGAAAGGGTTAAACGTTTTACTAGCCGGGTTCGGTACACAGGTAGGCAGTCCAAGAGTGGCAAACAATCCAAACAGGGAAAAGGCAGGAGAATAGTCGTAGTACAGGCAGAGGTCAGAAGCACGAGTAATCACATTAACTAGGAGGAAGCGCTAATCGCTAGGAACACGAGGACCAGCGGGAAAAAAAACAAGGAACATACCAGGTAACAACAATTTACGAAGACGCAACGAGAAACAAGAAAACAAGGACTATATATACACACAGGCAACAGATAACGAGGGACAGGTGAGAACAATCAAGGCGGGGCAGACAAAGACACAGGTGGACTAAACAAGGGGAATTAACAGGACACAGGTGAAACCAATAATACAAACAAACCGGGAGATTGGGAACAGGTGAGGGGTGGAGACACGGACAACAACAAGAGGGCACATGGCATAGACAAACAAACATAGGAAAGCACATGGCGGGAACAAGGAAGCACGAGGACAAGACAAGGGAACAAACATGTGACATCACAAGGGAGACAAACTCAGAAATTAAACACGGACAGAACACAGACCTTACAGATTACCCACCCCGGGCCTGCAACCAAGTAGCGCTAGGCTGACGACTGACTACGATAGCCAAACGCGTGCAACGTTAGTAAAACGTTCCACGAACGTTCTCCAGCGTTTAAATTAAACGTTCTCCGCCGATCACCGACGATTACGATTACAGCGTTCACCAGCTTTCAGACAACGCTCTTCTGGCGCTATACCAGCGACCATGGACGATTACCAACGTTTCCTCTAACGTCATAGAACGTTGACCAGAACGTTATGGTGTGACGGGGCCTTAAGGGCTGTGTGTGAGCTGTTTTGAAAAAGTAAACAGTGAATGGAAAAATGTGCCAAAGCAATCGAGAAAAACTGTAATAGGCGGACTCCGGTCCAGATCCGGACCCAGACGCAATCCATTTTGGACCGAAGCCAAAATCAACATTAAAATTTGAATTACTCCAAAACAGCACTATAATGCTTGTGAGTCTAGTTTATTCACACACACACATTCACAATTGAATCGCTACTTTGCATATTAAATAAAACTAGAAAATGCATTTCCTGAAGGAAATACCAGTGCATGTAATGCAAAAGTTAAGAAAGGAAGAGTGCAAGAAGGAAAGAAGAGTAAAAGAAAGGAAAGAAGAGTGGAAGAAGGAAAGAAGAGTGAAAGAAGGAAAGAAAAGTGGAAGAAGGGAAGAAGAAAGGAAAGAAGAGTGAAGACAGGAAAGAAGAGTGGAAGAAGGAAAGAAGAAAGGAAAGAAGAAAAGAAAAAAGAGTGAAATAATTGCAGGTGTCAGTGAAGCACAGGTGCAAGCCAGTTTAAAGACCCTATTAAGATGTCATAATGGCCCAATGTAAGTCAATGGGAGAAATTGTATTAGTTTTTCTTTAATATTTTTAAAAATATTAAGTTTAGACAACGTTTCTAAGTTAAGCGGTTCAAGCTGAATTAAGCGCAGAAGTTTGGTACAAAGAATAACTAGAAAATGCATTTCCTGAAGGAAATACCAGTGCATGAAATGCAAAAAGAAAGTAAAGAAGAGTCGAAAAAGGAAAGAAGAGTGAAAGAAGGAAAGAAGAGTGGAAGAAGGAAAGAAGAGTGGAAAAGGAAAGAAGAGTGAAAGAAGGAAAGAAGAGTGGAAGAAGGAAAGATAAAAAAGGAAAGAAGAGTGGAAGAAAGAAAGAAGAAAGGAAAGAAGAGTGATCAAGAGTGGCTCTGAATAAGATAAATAAAAAGATAAAAAATATTGAAAGAAGGAGAAAAAATGGAGTGAAGCAGAGAGATGGAGTGTGAGAGAAAGTAGAGTGAGAGGGATAGAGAAAAAGATGGAGAGCACAGGTGCAAACCAGTTTAAAGACCCTATTATGATGTCATAATGGCACAATGTCAATGGGGGAATTGTATTCGTTTTTCTTTAATATCTTAAAAAGTATAGAGTTTAGAAAAGTGAAAAATACATAGCATAAGTGTCCTTTACAAGACCTCTGTGCCAAACTTTGAACGAAGTTTCTAAGTTAAGCGGTTTGAGCTGAATTAAGAGCAGAAAATCGGTAAAGAGAATAACTAGAATATGCATTTCCTGAAGGAAATACCAGTGCATGAAATGCAATAGTTAAGAAAGGAAGAAGAGTGAACAAGAGTGAAAGAAGAAACAAAAGAAGAGTGAACAAGAGTGGCTATGGATAAAGACAGTAAAGAGAGAGTGAAGAGGGAAAAGTTTAAAAGAAGGAAACATTTTTTACTGAAGTAGAGAGATGGAGTGTAAGAAAGAGGAGTTGGAGAGGGATAGAACCAAAACACATGGATGGAGGTGGGAGAGAGAGAGGGAATAAGTGAAAATAGGACAGATAATGGACTGGAGGAAGGAGATATTAGAATGATTGATGGATAAAGTGGAAGATATAGACATGGCATAGAGGAAGTAAAGGAAATGGAAGGGTGGATAGAGGACTGTAAAGTCAGAGAAGGTTGACAAAAAAGTTGAAAAACATCCTAAGTTAAGCGGTTTGAGCTGAATTAAGCGCAGAAGTTCGGTACGAAGAAGAAGAAGAAGAAGAAGAATAAGAAGCCTAGGAATAACAATACAGGGCATTTCCTGCACTGTAATAATAATAATAATAAGAAGTATAAGAAGCCTAGGAATAACAATACAGGGCATTTCACAGACTGTAATTATCTGTGTAATAACTTGTGGAACTTGGAACTGATTTAAACATAATAAGAATAATAAAACCTTAGTTTAAATACAAAACAGTATTCTGCACCAAAAATAAATAAATTAATAAAAAATGTTCTCAACATTTTTTGCAAGTATTAACATCACTTTTGTTGTCCTTTTTCAGATATCCCAAACATGAGTAAGACCTCACCTGAAGCCCTGATGGTTTCCTGAATGCATTTCAAAATAATGCCTTTATGAACAAAATGACCTAATGAGAATGCAATGCAATGAATTTGTTTGTTCTGAAATACATTTTTAATATGTAGGTAATTGGTTCAGGTTTTATGGAGCTGTACTAGGCCTACATCATCTGTACTGGATTTCTGAGCAATGAAATGATGTATTAATGAAATAATATGACACATACATTTGGGCATCCCCAATTATAGCACCTTTTTACTACCTACAAGTATAACATTTATTCTCAAAATAGCCAGTGTGAATGATACCATTCATGGGTAACATCTGTCTAAACATCCCTTAAAAAACAGCAATTTAATGCAATCTTTACCAAAATGGATCAATTCAACGTCTCACCTGAAGCGCCTGATGCTTGATTCCATCATACACCCCTGCTCTACATCTGTAGCTTTCCAGGCTGCTTGTTTTTACTGGCACAGTAATTAATCAAATTAATACATGACACTAACCATGATTAGTTGACTTGCTGATCATTGGTCGAGAGATTACAAAGGAACAGAGTGTTGAAAATTATGATTGTAAAACAGTGCCGAGGTGGTCATCGAGCAGGAATTGGCAGCTACAATTGTCATTGGGCCTGTGTGCAGGGATGGTAAATCATGTAAGGGTCAAGCATGAAGGCCATCATGCAGGTGCAGGCTAGTGGAAAGTAACAAAGCAGTCAGGAGGGGGGTCACTCACTCACACACACACACACCACACACACACACACACATACCCACATACAGACACACTTACACATACACACACATACAGACATACACACACATACACACATACAGACATATACACACACCACACACTCACACACACACACACACACACACACACTCGCACATACGCAACACCACACTCGCACATACGCACACACACAAGATGATGGCAGTCAAGGTCAGACAAGGCCTCCAAAAGGAGGGTCTATCTCCCCCAAAGCAAAAGTTCCCTCGCAACAGGTGAGGCGAGAATATTCTGAGTGGCTAAAAGCGTGGATAAAATAAGAGGAGATATAAGGGAATATTCTGATTGGGTCAGTGTAGATGGAGGTTGAGGTTTGTGACTTGCGGAAAGTGACGAATTATGTGTATAAAAAGTCATGCATTGGTTTTAGATTGAGAGCTGCTCCATGGACCACGCTCTCGGTTTTGGAATGAAAATGTCTGGATTGAATAAACTTCAGTTCATCGCACTCGGACTTCTGACTCTGATTGAATATTATCTCTAAGATTTGGGAAACAGTTGTTTTTCGCTACAACAAGAGATAGCCTTATTACTATCTAAGGGATCGTATAGGCTACTTATCACTAGATAATATCACTTTTGAGTTGCGAGCATGCTGGTACTAGGCTAAACTAGCATGGTCCATTATGGGGGCAGGTTAGCTTTATCCTTCTGGCTTCAACAAGACCAGCTGCTGCTAACACACTGGTCGAAAGATTGCAGACGCTAGGGATAGATTTAATACAAGCAAAAGTGACATGCTCTAACACTAACAACTTTCAAAACATGTTTCCATTGTAGAATGGGTGGCGATATTAGCCTAGCAGGTTTGCACTGTGTGGGTAGTTAGCCTACTAGATAGCTAACTAACAGCGACCTGGGCTTATTGATAGCTACTTACTCTCTGGGTGGAAAACTTTGACATTTATTTTTCACTCTTCTGGGCGACGAACATAGTATAGATAATAATACGAATGAGTTTGCAAATATATTGTGGCAAACAATTTTTTCTAACAGGCAATTCAAATTAACAAAATATTGGTGGGGACAATTGTGTCTTTCCCAAACTTTGGTCGTGACTAATCCCTATAGACCCTATGCAAACCTACGCCCTTTACTGTATTTGCAAGACAAAAGAAAGCAGAAAGTGCTGTTTTTCAAACTTGTTCTATTCTCTGTGACTATATTTTTTAACCACTGAAACTCCTCGAGGCATTGCTATGTGGAATGCAAAGTAATGCCTGATATATTGATGGACGTCATTCTTACCGCCGTGCCCTTTGTTGAAATCAGTACGACAAGCTTTGCAAAACTATTGCAATAACATATTATTTATTCATGACTTTTAGTACAACAAAATCATGAACATCACAGAAACAGTTGATGTTAAGCCTTGCACAGGTCTCAGGATATGTATTATACTTTAAAACAATGGCCAGTAGTAGTGTGTGTGTGTGTGTGTGTGCGTGTGCGCTTGAGTCAGTGTATATTTGTGTCTGTGTGAGTAGGAGGGGGGGGGGGGGGCACAAAGAGTCAGTGATACAGAATTGAGGAGAAACTATGAGATTGGAGACAAATCTCAGGTTTTGCCAGCTATACAATCTCATAGAAAACCTATATGGATCTATACAGAATAGCAGTTAACACAAAATATCTACTGACACACAAATAATGTCAAAAGTTCAAACGCAAATGATGAAGGCTCTTCAATGAGGAATTATTTTTCAACACTTAAAAAACACATTGTTTTACGTTTATAATTAGCACCGCTTGTGTTGTCGTGCCTTTATTTAATATTACTATATTATTCCAAATTACTTATTTGTGTTTACAATGATTGTTGGGGGGGACAACTTTATGGTAGGGGGGGACACGTCCCCCCTGTCCTCCCCGGGATCTCCGCCTATTCCCCCATGTGTCATCAGTGACCTCTAAGAGATCCCCCATGTGAAGCCAGCTGCTGCTGGTAACAATACGACGAGCACTTCTGCACTTGAATATAGCAATGCCTTGCATGCAGAAGCTGCCGTTCCCTCCCTAAGTGTAGAAAACTGAAGGCATCCTGGGCAGCTTTGTCCCGTGGTGTGGTTGAGCAAGAGCACATTTTGACCACACCCTGCCATCTATCCTGCATTGTGAGTATCAGTCAATGAATATACCCCTCTCTCTCGTTTCAGACCAATGTGTATAGCAGCATGACTCATTGTTTGTGCTTTATTGTGCTCAGTGCAATGACTGTGAAAAGCATGGACAGTGTATGTTCAGTCCAAAGTGAAGCCAAATGTGGTTTGATTCTGAATACAGCAAGCACTTACTGTGGCTGCAATTGTGCCAAAATGGCAGACCAGTTTTGGCTTCATTCATCCCAGCTTTTGGGATGGCTTTGCTCACTATGGATGCGTGAGTTCCCTTGTGCATTGTATAAAAGTAATAATAATAATAATAATAATAATAATAAATAGTGCCTTTTCGCTGCTTGTTGTGTAAATCATAACTTGAGCCACTTGGTTCTGCATACCAGGCCAGAGTATTGAATGTCAGTGTTTAGCATCTTATCTCTGTATTATTTTTATGTTCTTTCTCTCCCACCATTTACCCTTACTTCTGTGATGGGTGTAGTTTTTCTGTGATATTGGTTGTAGTTTATTTGTATCGCCCATTTAAGGCACCATTACTCGAGAGTTGTTATATTTAGCTACTGAGCTCCCCCTAGAGTTGCGGAGTGTAGCTCACTTTTACGCCACTGTCGTAAATACAAATCACGCTTTGAGACCCCATAAACATGAGGGCCTAATGGACAGTGTACACATGTATTTGTTGACAAGCTGAAGGATATGGATCCGGCAAAGACAACAGCAGGAGCCAAAGAAGCATGTTCACTGACGAGGTAGAGTAATATCACAAGATTTGACACAAATATGACTGTGCATTGTGGCATTGGAGATGAACACTGCATAACCAAAGAATGATACATTTTTTCAGCCCATATGCATTGCTTTCTTAGCGTTTGAATGTGGAGTATGTGTAATCTAATAACATGTTGTTGGTGACATGCTTAATATACTACATTGGACAGTGTATTTTATTACAAGCTAGCTGAATTAGGTTTTCAAGGTTACAAACTTTCAAGGCTTATTGGCGTGAGATTGACGAAGACTGATCAAACTATTACGAAATACAGTGTTTCCATGATTAATGCCCAGCTGGATGACCAGCACTCAAAAAAATCATGCCCACTCTGCTTGTTGTCTTTTGGAATGCCTTAATAATTTTGTTGAGGCACAAAGTTATACAAAGAAAGAAAGAAAGACATGTTCAGTAAGCATCAGAGTGCCATCATGACAGACATGATTTTAGGCAGGAAATGATGATAGATTGAATTAGTGATTATTCTGGACTGATGAGAACACTAGTGGTGTCTTCAGGCATCGACCTTAGCCACTTTGTCCTCAAGCTTCTCCACTGCAGGCTTCTCCACATCTAAACACAGAAGAGTCAGACTTGGTTCAGTTCATTAATCCTCTAGCAGCTACTGATATGTTCTTGTACATTCTTATATTCATGACATAAACATGCAGAATATTTAATCTGGTATATATGCATTTGTATTTATTGACAGATACTGTAAGTCCGTAGTCTGCAATGGTCTACCATGTTAACCATATTAACACAAGCATCTAACACTATGCTTAGTGAAGAACAGAATTAGTTTCCCATTTGTGGGCTGTCATGGCCAGCTTTACTCTCAAACTGGGTAGACTGTTTCACATCTGGATTTCGGGGACAAAATGAAAATGAATTATGAATTAATTATTATATAAAAAAGGGCATAACTAGTGTTGGCATTTAACCTTTCAGCGTGATAGGCCCCAGCACCATTGTGCTGGAAAACGGACGGAATTCGTGGAATGTACCCTTTGAAACAGAATTGCAACTTTCAGACGGAAACATCATTGTGTGCGTCAAAATCGCCCAAATTCCCCTGTATTTTGCCCTGCAAGGGTGTATTTCTTTCTAATAAACACAACAACGATGAACAAGCATTAATTAAAAAACAAAACCACTGAGAAAATGTCGAGTCTGTGCTGAACTCCGCTCGGGCCACGCCCCCCCCCCTGTTCAACGGTTGACACACACACCTCCGCTACAGCCTGTAAAATGAATTCACGCATCTTTCCAATCGCCTTCAAATAATGTTTTTTATGTCTTCTGTTCTGTTGATGGCTGGCAAACAACAACATATTATTCACTCATTTCAAGCCACCAATCTACCTCAGGGTGAACAAAATGAGCCGAAACGGAATAAAACGGAATTCACCTAAAAGGTGAAAAGGAAAACTTTTTTTTTTTAGGAGGGGGGGGGGGGGGGGGGGGGCGGGGTACGTAGCTGGAGATTGAGTGTCTGAAGGGGCACGGGACTGTAAACAATTTGGGAACCACTGCCACAGTGGATAAACACTTGGAAAAGAGGGAGGGGGATGAGAAATGTCTACCCCAGTAGTCTTACCCATTGACCAGTAGATAATAGGCGCGGTAGTCAGCATAGTCATGTGGGTTTGGTGAGGCCACACATGTGTCCAGGAAGAGGACGAGGCTGCTGTCATCTCTCCTTAGGCTTACTTGAACATACATGTACTCATTAAGACATTTACATTTAGTCATTTAGCAGACGCTTTTGTCCAAAGCGACGTACAAGGGAGAGAACAGTCAAGCTAAGAGCAATAAAAAGCATGGTGTAACAATAAATACTACTTTACATGAGAATTAGAAAAACAACGACCTAGAAAAAAGGGAAAAGAAGTGCAGGAATGTAACTGCTGAAGTGCAAGTTAAGCGCTAGTCAGGTGCCAGTTAGGAAGGGAGGTGCCTCTCTGAAGAGTTGGGTCTTCAAAAGCTTCTTGAAGGTAGAGAGGGACGCCCCTGCTCTGGTAGTTACTAGGCAGTTCGTTCCACCAACGTGGAACTACAAATGAAAATAGTCTGGATTGCCGTGGCTTGCACAGACGGCAGTGCCAAACGACGCTCACTAGACGAGCGCAGCGTCCCTGGTTGTAACATTTGCCCTTACAAGAGCATCTAGGTAGGTGGGAGCAGAAACCAGCAAGCACTCTGTAGGCAAGCATAAGTGACTTGAAATTAATGCGAGCAGCTACTGGCAGCCAGTGGAGCTCAATGAGTAGCGGGGTGACGTGTGCCCTTTTCGGTTGGTTGAACACCAGACGCGCCGCTGCGTTCTGGATCATCTGTAGTGGTTTCACCACGCAAGCCGGCAGGCCCGTTAGGAAGGCGTTGCAGTAGTCAAGGCGGGAGCTCACCAAGGTTTGCACCAGCAGCTGGGTGGCATACTGGGTTAGGTACGGCCTGATTTTGCGGATGTTGTATAGCGGCACGACCTGGAGACAGAGGCGATGTGGGCCGTGAAGGTCAGTTGGTCATCAATAATGATCAATAATGATCAATAATGACCCCGAGGTTAAGAGAAACATAGTAGGGACTCTCATAGATTTGCTGGTAGAAACTTCCAGAGGTGAAGAAGGCCATGGTGGTGTTGAAACGCCCAGTTCCAGTGATGTTAAAGTCAGATGTCTCTGATGCAACATACATTATCTGTGAAACAGAGTCTTTTTCCATGTGGCAGGCAACAGACAACTTGAACTCCGACTGACGTGTGAACTCCCCAGAGCAGTTTCTATATCCCCGCACGGCATTCTGATAAATGACCCGACCCCTTTCAAACTGAACAGAACGGGGCACAGGGGGAGAGGTCAATGGAAATGATTCAGTTAATATATGCAAAACATCAAACTATATTGTATGCTCCATATATGCACTGTATATCCAAGGTACATGACTAACATTTCTGAAAAAAGACATTGAAAGTTGTAATATGACTGATTTTGTAATATGCAGAGAGAGATTTTTTAAATAGCCTAGGAGTGTTAAATGCCGGTGTTCAATGTAGCTGAATACAGCTGCAAAGATCTCTCAACTCCAGTCCAGTCCATGTATAAATACAAATAAATACTATCTTCATGGCTGAATCTGTTGATTAGATATTTTTTGTGTTGGTCAGAAGTAACCCCTTTTCTGGTGTGCAAAGATTAATTTAAACATTTGTCTATTGATGTGACACTTTGTGCTCCTGTTGGGGATTTGGGGTGTAAAGAGTACCTTGAGTTCTAATATCACTGTTTATATCTGAATGTGGAGTGACATATGATGGAGATAATTTCCAAACACTGTTAATGACTTAAGAATATAATAATCAAGTGCCTTGTATTATTAATTACCTTATATGAATCATTTACTTATGTAAGCAGGAACATGGCTTTTCTGTGTTTCTGTGTGTGTGTAACTTAGAATATTAGGTGCCACTTAGTCTGCATATGTACAAGAGCATGTTTAGACCAGAAGTGATAAGAAGGGTCGAACTGTGCTTCTTCCGACCTTGCAAAACTTCCATCCTTGCCTCGGACGTCAGAAATACACCACGTGGTTATCCCTGCTGAACGCTCAACTTCTGTCTATATAAACCTTGTGCGATGTGTTTATCATTGCTTCACTTTCAGCCTTGTGCTGGGAGTGAGCCCGATTGCAATTGTTGTTTGTCTAATAAATATACTTATATGCAGCTCCGGAGTCCTGAGGTAACTAGGGTGAATTTTCACCTAACACAGGGTGATGATGAATCAGCATCAGGGGTTCAGGTGAGACTTTGAATTGTCCATTTTGGTAAAGATTGCATTAAATTGCTGTTTTTTAAAGAATGTTTAGACAATGTTACCCATGAATGGTATGTATCATTCACACTGGTTATTTTGAGAATAAATGTTATACTTGTAGGTAGTAAAAAGGTGCTATAAATTGGGATGCCCAAATGTATGCGTCATATTATTCATTAATACATTATTTCATTGCTCAGAAATCCAGTACAGATGATGTAGGCCTAGTACAGCTCCATAAAACCTGAACCAATTACCTACATATTAAAAATGTATTTCAGAACAAACAAATGCATTGCATTGCATTCTCATTAGGTAATTTTGTTCATAAAGGCATTATTTTGAAATGCATTCAGGAAACTCAGAAATCCAGTGCAGATGTAGTGCAGGTTGAGGAAGCAGCAGCTGGACCATCAGGGCTTCAGGTGAGGTCTTACTCATGTTTGGGATATCTGAAAAAGGACAACAAAAGTAATGTTAATACTTGCAACAAATGTTGAGAAAATGTTGTATTCATTTATTTATTTATTTATTTTTGGTGCAGAATACTGTTTTGTATTTAAACTAAGGTTTTATTATTCTTATTATGTTTAAATCAGTTCCAAGTTCCACAAGTTATTACACAGATAATTACAGTGCATGAAATTGTATTGTTATTCGTAGGCTTCTTATACTTCTTCTTCTTCTTCTTCTTCTTCTTCTTCTTTGTACCGAACTTCTGCGCTTAATTCAGCTCGAACCGCTTAACTTAGAAACTTTGTTCAAACTTTGGCGTGTAGGTCTTTATCTAAAGGACACTTACCGGTATGCTATGTATTTTTCATTTTTCTAAACTTTTTACTTTTTAAAATATTAAAGAAAGACTAATACAATTTCTCCCATTGACTTACATTGGGCCATTATGACATCATAATAGGGTAATTAAACTGGCTTGCACCTGTGCTTCATTGACACCTGCGCCAAGGTTCCAAATATCTTCTTCTCTCTGTCCCTCTCCATTCAACTGTATAACTAGGAATATTAAGAGACACCTTCCATACTCTACTTTTTTTTCTCTCCATCTTTCCAACATTTAACACAATGCCACAATGAATGACTTCAGCATACAGAGTTGTCCCACCTAATGAATGGCACCTATCTTCCTGCCATCACATAGTAACAATATAACAATAAACATGTTACAACAATTTGATGTTTCCACAGTAATGTTAGCTAAATTACATATCAGCACAGGTGTGAACATCCATCAGAGAAAGGTAGATTTGTCACGATCGTGGCAGTCATGGCCACGATTTGGCAGCCTCTGGTGGCCAAAAGGACATTTCACGGACTTGGTGTTATTTGTGTTCACATGTGCCTTTGTTTTCTTTGTGTGCCCTCACCTGTTTCCCGTTGCCTGTTCTCACCTGTTCCTTATTTGTGCTTGTTAATGTAGCCACTTTATTTTTGTACCTGGCTTTTTGCACTTGTTCTTTTCTGCAATATTAGTCTCGACAACAAGGCAAGTGAGTTTTCAGTCGCATGTGTTTCGATTGTTTGGGGTTGTGGTTCTTAGACGCATTTCGAAGTGTGCTTGTTTAAGTAGCCTTTCCTGTGTTTGCCTTTTGCCATAGTTTTTTTGTGTTTTTTGAACTTTTTGAACGCTGTCAAGATTACCTTCTGTGTGTTGGATCTTTGTTGGCTCCTTGTAGCTCACTTGATAGCTCGCTGGTCCACGAAGCCAGCGACCCGGAATCGAGCCCCGCCTGACAAGATAAAAAAAAAAAATCTGCAGAAGGATCAGAATCATACAGTGGCAAGCAGTCTCAGTCAGATTAATGAATCTCATAGGTCATGTCTGTTTATACAGAGTAACTGAGATAAAGGGAACATGAAGTATCACAACGTCTACGTGAGGGATGGTATAACGTGACAGAGCACTTCTGCAAGAATTTGATTACGCCCTTTCTTTGTTCCACCACACTATGTTCTCACAACCACCCCTTCTTGATATTTCACAAGACATGTTTGGCACGAGAACATTTGCCATTCACATTATTTCTAATACACTAGATTACAAAAAATATATAATACTGCGAGAAGTAAACCAAGTATTTTGACATTCAAAACGAATTAATGGCCAAGCATCATATTCAGATTTACTTAAAAACATATTAGTTACATTACATAAATTGACATATGAGGTAGATAAATGCAATGAGTGATTGATAACAAAGATGAATCAAGTAAGGATGAGTCACAGTGGAAGTGACACAAATAGCTTGAAAGGTAGAGGGGACAGGGTATCTATGCATACACACACAGACACACATACAACGCTGTTGAATCAACAAACCAACCAACCAACATGCCCGACTGTGGAACCAGGTCCCATGGAAAAAGCCATTGGCAAAACCTTCTAGTCGGGTCAGACAAGTTCCAATGTTTCAAAAACCCTACTGGCTTCCAGCAAACATCCCATCCATATAATGAGTTCTGTGGAAAACAATGTTCCTGGCTCCAGTTCAAAAATGTGTTTTAATGTTTCCACAGTAATGTTAGCTCATCAACAAACCAACCAACCAACACGCCTGACTGTGGAACCAGTTCCCATGGAAAAAGCCGTTGGCAAAACCTTCTAGTCAGACTGTTCAGACCAGTTCCAACGTTCCAGCCACCCTACTGCAAACCCTTCCCGCAAAGCTAGCTCTTCTAATTAGCTCAGTTGGAACACAATGTTCCTGGCTCTAGTTCAAAAATGTAATTGACTCAAAACAAGTGAACTTAAACCTCTGTCAAGTCCATCTCTGGTTTGTTTGGGGGAGAACACTGGGTAGTAACCGCAGGCCTCCAATCTCCCTGGCACAGACCACTGCAGATGTGGTGATTAACTCTCACCCTATGTTTGTTCACTGAGGCCAAGAACCAGAGGAGCTAGCAATCATCTGGACTCAACGCTATTAGTTTCCAATCACTGTTGTTTTTTAGCTATGCACATTCCTTGTTACTGCTACTGAATACAAATGATGTATTGGTTTTTTATTTGTTTTGTATTTTTTTTTTCAGTTAATTTGTATCCCTCTCTGTCACTGTTTCTGGCAAGTGGTTGCTCACTCGGGGGACAGAAAGATAAATACAAAACATATAAAACACATCAAACAATACCACAGTAAGATTACACTGATACATCCACCATTCTACATGTCTTCTCCCAGCAACACATATGGGTTCTCAAACAATAAGCAACTAATTTTGATGTTTTTACAGCAATGTTAGCTAAATTACATATTAGCACAGGTGTGAATATTCATCAGAGAAAGCTAGATTACAAAAATATTTTCTGCAGAATGATCAGTATCACACAGAGCAAGCAGTCTGTGAGAGTCCGATTAATTCTCTCACAGGCAGATTCATTCTCTCACTCCAGTTCACTCTTCTTTCAATTACTCTGTCCATCAATTCCTTCTTTTTTCTACTTTTTTGTCAGTCTTCTTTGACTTTACAGTCCTCTATCCTCCCTCAAACTCCATCTCTCTGCTTCACTCCATTTTCTGTCCTTTTTGAGTATTTTCCATCTTCACTCTCTCTTTACTGTCTTTATCCATAGCCACTCTTGTTCACTCTTCTTTTGTTTCTTCTTTCACTCTTGTTCACTCTTCTTCCTTTCTTAGCTATTGCATTTCATGCACTGGTATTTCCTTCAGGAAATGCATATTCTAGGTATTCTCTTTACCGATTTTCTGCGCTTAATTCAGCTCGAACCGCTTAACTTAGAAACTTCGTTCAAACTTTGGCACGTAGGTCTTGTAAATGACACTTATGCTATGTATTTTTCACTTTTTTAAAACTTTATACTTTTTAAGATATTAAAGAAAAACTAATAAAATGTCTCCCATTGACTTACATTGGGCCATTATGACATCTTAATAGGGTAATTAAACTGGCTTGCACCTGTGCTTCACTGACACCTACCAAGTTTCCAAGGCACCTCTTCTCTCTGTCCCTCTCCATTCAACTGTATAACTAGGAATATTAAGAGACACCTTCCATACTCTACTTTTTTTTCTCTCCATTTTTCTCTCCTCCCTCTCAGTCTACTTTCTCTCACATTCATTCATTCAGTCTAATCTCTCTTCTTCACTCCTTTTCTCTCTCCTTCTTTCATTATTTTCCCTCTTCACTCTCCCTTTATCTCATTATCCATAGCCACTCCTGTTCACTCTTCTTTCTTTTCTTCTTTCAATTACTCTGTCCATCAATTCCTACTCTTTTTTCTACTTTTTTGTCTGCCGTCTTTGACTTTACAGTCCTCTATCCTCCCTCACACTCTATTTATCTGCTTCACTCCATTTTCTCTCAGAGAGAGAAATATCTTCGCAATATCTTTCTTTCCAAAGAAATAGGTCTTCACTTGTTGGCAACATTTGTTTTATTTTGAATAGTTTCTTAAAAAAAAGGGCGATTGTTTGTGTGTGAGTGGACCTCTGCTTATATCCACATTTCACTGAATAACTAGGAATATTAAGAGACACCTTCCATACTCTACTTTTTTTTCTCTCCATTTTTCTCTCCTCCCTCTCAGTCTACTTTCTCTCACATTCATTCATTCAGTCTAATCTCTCTTCTTCACTCCTTTTTTCTCTCCTTCTTTCATTATTTTCCCTCTTCACTCTCCCTTTATCTCATTATCCATAGCCACTCCTGTTCACTCTTCTTTCTTTTCTTCTTTCAATTACTCTGTCCATCAATTCCTACTCTTTTTTCTACTTTTTTGTCTGCCGTCTTTGACTTTACAGTCCTCTATCCTCCCTCACACTCTACTTCTCTGCTTCACTCCATTTTCTCTCAGAGAGAGAAATATCTTCGCAATATCTTTCTTTCCAAAGAAATAGGTCTTCACTTGTTGGCAACATTTGTTTTATTTTGAATAGTTTCTTAAAAAAAAGGGCGATTGTTTGTGTGTGAGTGGACCTCTGCTTATATCCACATTTCACTGAATATGATTGATTTTGGACAGTGTAATCACTCACACAAGTGGGCTCCAGTCATTTAGAGGAACAATGATTGTGAGAATACGAGAGGGAGCGGTTTTGGATTAGTTGATCCCATTGTATTTCAAGTAGCTTGATGCATTACATTTATTAATTTCACATAAAGAACACATAAAATGAATCTTAACTCAATATACAAGATGTATTCTTGTATAACACACAGAACACTTTACACTTTCACAGAAGACTTTTAAATAAATTAACTACAACCTTTATCATTGTTAAAATATTATTGATTATTTTGGACATACCGGTATCTACTACTAGATTTAAATGAATTCAAGTTCTATTAAAATGTTTTCATGAGTTATAATCTAATTTTGTCTATCACTACAACAACATAATGAGCAAATGTCCTTTAAAAAAAAAAAGATATTATGAGCAGTGTTATATTATGAATCATAAATATTTGGACCATAATTGGGCTTTGTTCTTTCACTCACTGGACATGAATGTGTGTGTGTGTGTGTGTGTGTGTGTGTGTGTGTGTGTGTGGGTGTGTGTGTGTGTGGGTGAGCAGATGACACATCCATTAAGCTGTGATGGTATGTTCTTCAGTAGCAAAGCCTCTTTGGTTCCAATAATATTTGTATAAGGCACAATCATAGTTTAAGTGCTTTTATTTTTTAGTGCCATGGAAGTCACAAGAACTGATTTCCTCAGTTAAATTCATATCTTTAGCCTATACAGAGAAGCAATTGTTCTACCAGTCACCTACATAGCTAACATGGTGACTCCCACTGTTTTGGGTGGGGAATGTCAGCATACTTGATTTACTGGAGTGGTTCCGTGGAATTGTACCTAATGCTCAAACTTGGCACATTGACCATGGGACACAGGCACACAGACAACTAGTGTGAGAGAAGGAGAAAGGGATGATATGCTGCGTTTATCAGGGAGTGAGGCCGTCAAATGTCTCTTACTCAACCAGAGAGCAGGAGAGATGACAACAGATCAAAAGTAATATTGGTTTTAGATGGTCTGAGTGGTGCAGTTAAAGAAGTCATTTTTTTTGCGCAAACATGAAGATGTTCTAGGAGATCTACATCTTTGGTGTGGGTTATATCTTTCCCTTTTGATCAAAAGTGATATTTGTTGTGAACAGCGCCAATCATACAAATTCAATTTGCACAGTGCCGCCTAGTGCTTCTCTCATGTTAGATTAGATTCAACTTTATTGTCATTGCACAGAGTACAAGTACTGAGACAACAAAATGCAGTTTAGCATCTAACCAGAAGTGCAAAAAAGCAGTACAAGTGCAGAGTATGTGCATATGTAAAGTGGAATATGTAGATAAATAAGATATGTACAAAAGAAATAGATATAGAATATGAACAGTATTGATACAAGACTAGCAGCAATTGAAGTAGGTAGTGTAGGTATGATAAGTATATATAAAGTACAGGTGTAAGTATAAGTGGTGGTAGTAAGTGAAATGAAAATGAGAAAAATTAAGTGAATGAGGTAGTAGTAATATTATATACAGAGTAAACATATTCACATTCTGATAATAGTGCCATTCAGGGTCGGGTCTCACTACAGCATGGCTTATCGTTGCATAGCTTACAATCAGAGCAGGATAGCAGGCTCCAGAGGGTTTAAAAACATCTTTGGTCTGGGTTATACTTCTCACTTCAGTTCAGAGAATATACTGGAGCCATGGCCCACTATGAAGACTACTTTGGCACCCTCATTTTTAGGGGTCAGCCATAATTACAGCACATGTTTTTGAGTCAGCTCACCGGCAATATGCCATGGCTCACCAGGTGATCCCATGAACATTAGACAAAAATGTCACACAGAATACATACAAGTACACAATGTACCTACATACCTCCTGTGATTGCCAACAGTAACTTGTGCCAGTTTCTGTGTACATTTGGTTTCTTGTGAAATGAACTGAACCGATCACGTAATCACATTATTCGCTGGCATGTGTTTTATTTTCGTTTCAGTTCCATCATGCTGATGTTTCATTAGTCATGCAATTTCCCAGCACCTTCCATCTGTGGCATGGCAACATATTTTAGTGACATACTATGAAACGCCCTCTTTATGTGTCCTCAAATCTACAAAATGAGTCACTGAAAGATACATAAAGATGCCAGTAATCCTTCTAAACCTTCCACCTGTAATAATAGTCCAGGCAAAATAGCGTTTTACGACAGACTAATTGTAAAAGATTTTTTTTCAGCATAGATCATTTCTATGAGGTGTCCAGAACAACATACTAAAAGTCCTAAGAAATCCTAGTTGAGGAAATATGTTTAATTCTCATCAATCTGAGATGTGTGCTAATAATGCATGGCAAAAATACACCTCAAAAATGTAATTTTTTTCCTTTACTCCTATCAAAATGAAACTTTACACAATGAAAGTACCCATGAAAAGTAAAATGTTTTGTATTACAAATTTCTTTGAAAATGAATTTTAATATGCAAATGAGCTAAACACTAATCGAATATGCCCAAAATACATCCAAATAGGCTTATTTTTTTCCTTTACTCCTACCACAATAAAACTTTACATAGTAAAAGTATACATGAAAAGTAACTTTTTTTGTATTACAAGTTTCTTTGAAAATTAATTTTAATATGCAAATGAGCTAAACACTAATCGAATCAAAAAAAAATCTTTTCCAATTAATTCTATTATTGGCTCCAAAAAGGGTTAATTTGCCTGGCCTATAAAGCCTGAATTTCTTTGTATGACTTTCTTTGTATAACACAAAGGCCTTTTTAAATAGGTCTCGGATGAGAAAACATACCAAGAATGATGACCTCTGCGAGTTTGACAGCATCTGTCTGTCATTATGTGTGGGCACAGGGACATGATGTCTGGGATGGCTATGCTATCACTGACACCTGCGCCAAGGTTCCAAGGCTCCAAGGCTCCTCTTCTCTCTGTCCCTCTCCATTCAACTGTATAACTAGGAAAATAAAGAGTTACCTTCCATAGTCCATTTGTTTTTCTCTCCATCTTTCTATCTATCCCTCCAGTCTACTCTCTCTCTCACACTAAATCTCTCTGCTTCACTCCATTTTCTCTCCTTATTTCAGTATTTTCCCTCTTCACTCTCTCTTTACTGTCTTTATTCATAGCCACTCTTGTTCACTCTTCTTTTTTTCTTCTTTCAATTACTTTCTCCATCAATTCCTCCTCTTTTTTCAACTTTTTTAACAGCCCTCTTTGACTTAACAGTCCTCTATCCTCCCTTCCATTTCCTTTACTTCCTTCATGTTACAAGTTACAAGTCTATATCTTCCACTTTATCCATTGATCATTCTAACATCTCCCTCCTCCCCTATGTCCATTCTCTTTCCTATTTTCAGTCATTCCCTCTCTCTGTACAACCTCCATCCACTTATTTTATTCTATCCCTCTCCAACTCCTCTTTCTCACATTCCATCTCTCTACTTCAGTCCATTTTCTTTCCTTCTTCCAAACTTTTCCCTCTTCACACTCGTTACTGTCTTCATCCATAGCCACGCTTGTTCACTCTTCTTTCACTCTTCTTTCACTGCTTGTTCTTTCCTTTCTTCTTTCTTTCTTAACTTTTGGATTTCACGCACTGGTATTTCCTTCAATCTGGCCGATTAATGGCTGCTATTTAGCGTTCTTAAATTCTGTTCAAACTTAAGAATGAATCCCAGATAAGAAAACTTTTCATGAATGCCAGAAATTGCCACATTTACATTTAGTCATTTAGCAGACCGTGTACTGGGCTGATTGACTGAAACATGGAGCTGCCGGTAGCCCCGCCCGTTGGAAACAGCATGTGAACCAAACCACTTTGAGGAATGGGGGAGTCATTATTTTTCAACACATTGTTTTACGTTTATAATTAGCACCGCTTGTGTTGTCGTGCTTTTATTTAATATTACTATATTATTAAAAATGATTTATTTGTGTTTACAATGATTGTTGGGGGGGGACAACTTTATGGTGGGGGGGGACACGTCGCCCCTGTCCCCCCCGGGATCTCCGCCTATGGTCATGCCCTTGAGGTCTGAAGTTGGGCATATAAGCCTGAAGCAGGACGCTTGAGGACACATTCAAGCTGAGAAGAAAGATGGAGATGAGCTCAGTGATTCTTCTGCTCTGCAGCTCTGCTGCTGTTCAAGGTAAGCACTACAGCACTTGTTTTGGTGTATTACAGGTATTCTCTATGCTGTCTGAAGGAGGATGCGTGATCAGTTGCGATACAATAGAATCTATCTGCGACACTATGCAACTATGTATGAACGTAAGGTCTATGTTTTCAAAAGACAACTCAGGATTCATACCCTTGTAAATATTCTCTCTTTTCTATCTGACGCTTATGTCCTATGAAAAATATATTTTTTCATGACATTTTGTTTTAAATGTGTTTCTCACTGAACTGCCATTTGCCTTCATTGTACTTTAGTTACAAGTCACTTTGGAAAAAAGTGTCCACCAAATGACTGAATGTAAATGTTAAATGGTAAAGACGGTGCAGAATGATTACATGAACTATAACTCTTTATTTTCTCTCCAGGTTACTGGACCACTGAAGTACCAACTGTTTCAGGTGGCAACAATTTTGTTCATGACATCTCATTCATTATTTTACTGTGATTATAGTTTTAGGAAGGAAGGAAGGAAAGGTTTAAGTAGTAATTAAGGAAAGAAGAAAGAAGTAAGGACAGGTATAAGGTTTCTTGACACTTAAGTCTCATAGACCTTAGTCATTCTGAGATTTCGCCTCTGCCATGATGGGATCAAAATACGTCACTTATTCAATTCAATGTCTATGTTTCTGTTTTCTTTTTGCTGGCTTTTTCAGCCACACAGTCTTGCGGTGGGTACTTAACCCAATCTAGAGGAGAGTTTTTCAGCCTCAACTATCCTGACCACTACCCCAACAACATGAACTGCACATGGCGAATCATGGCCATGGGCAATGGTGTCATAACTATCAATTTCCACAACCTCAGGTGAAAGCTTTTTTTCTCAGTTAAACCTTTTATATTTGCAATGTTGCAAAGGAAAGTTTATTTTGACTGTAATTCGTAGTTTTAGAATGAGTACTGTGTAGTGGAATATTACATCGTCTTGTAAGGTAATTGATAACAATACCACATTCAAATATTAGTGGAAACTCACCGACTTCAATCTATAGATGAACTAGTTGACAGTACTGATTTTAAATAAAAGTGACCTTATTTTCAGTCCCCATTGTTTTTTACTTTCGAAAGTATTTCTACCATGTCCTATTCCTCCATACTCTTAAAAGTGAGTGCTTTTGGTCATTCTAATGTACAGCCTCATCACCGATTTGTGACTTCCTCCTCTCCTTTGAACCCCTACACAGCTTGGAGAATCACCCAAACTGTGGCTTTGATTCCGTCAGTGTCTATAACGGCCCTACAACCTCCTCCCCACTCCTCGCAAAAATGTGCGGTAATCAAAACAACAGAGTGGTCAACTCCACCGGAAATGATATGACAGTCGTTTTCACAACTGACTTCTCTGTAACTAGATCAGGATTCTATGCTGAGTACTCTTATGAGGGTAAGTCACTAAAAGTGTAGAAATACAGATATGCAAAAGCATTACTTCAATAAACATTTCAGGTGCCACAGATGAACATTTCTGTTATGAACTATAACTCTTTATTTGCTCTCCAGGTTACTGGACCACTGAAGTACCAACTGTTTCAGGTGGCAACAATTTTGTTCATGACACAATTATGTTTATTTAATTTGGTGTCGCAAATATGCTTATTAAAGCTATTCTTAAACAGAAAATATCATATAAATACTTCACTTTTATAAGGTTTGTAATTTTCTGTCTTGCAGCCGACTACGGCTCCTGTAGGTACAACTGTGGCTACAACGTGGGCAGCTGCTCCTGCACAAGTTCCTGTCAACGCTATGGAAACTGCTGTCATGACTACAACGGTAATCTAACCACTTTTCTGGTCTTCTTGTGGCTCTCTGATTCTTGGAATTAATACAAAAGGTGCTGTTTTGGAATTAATCGATATTTTCTCTTTTATTGCCTCTCTAGATTACTGCTACAGTACAACAACAGCAGAACCAGCCACAACAAGTAATACATAGTCCTTTCAGAGAGATCCCATAACATATCACATCAGTACAATGGCTATATATCTGCAGTTCCACATGTTGCCATTCTTCCTTACTTCTGATTCCTACCTGATTCTATATGTGAAAGGAATGCATTCAGTGAATACGCTTCTACGCATTATAAACAGGAAGTTGATTTTATGTTAAAATATGAAAACATTTCTCAGTGATGCCTCTAACAGTGAAACATAAACACAAAGACTGAGTTTAGATGAAATCCATAAGGTAACAGTGACCTTAAGAATGGCTAAAATGCCTAAGATGAAACTGACCACTTACATTATAACAAACAAATACTGGTACAGTTCAAGAGCCTTGTGTTCAGCCAATTAAAGCGAACATCCCAGACAAGCTGAAGCAAACAGTGTTGATTGCTCTGACTGACAAAAAAAAAATGGTCATGTAATGCCTTCTTTGTGTCCGTCCGTCTCCCCCCCCCCCCCCCCCCCCCCCCTCACTTTATTTCTTCACATTTTTACTGTAGCGAACATAACGGATATACCGGATATACGACTAGTTGGGGGCAACAGCTCCTGTTCTGGGAGAGTGGAGGTACAGGTCCATGGCACCTGGGGCACTGTGTGCGATGATAGATGGAACATACCTGATGCTGAAGTGGTTTGCAGACAGGTGGGCTGTGGACCAGCCCTGAGCGCTCTTTCCAGTGCTCATTTTGGACAGGGCAGTGGACCGATCTGGCTGGATGATGTCAGCTGCACTGGCAATGAGTCGTCTCTCTCTCAGTGCTCACATAGAGGCCATGGCAACCATAACTGTGGCCACCATGAAGATGCTGGGGTAGTCTGTCAAGGTAAGGCTGCACATCTGTCTTTAGGGATAAAAAAAGGCTCATTTTGTCAGTGTGTGCTAAAAATAAGAAGTGTGTAGGTATCTGCAGTTTGACTGGGTAGTTACTGGGTACTTAAGCACATTCACAACTGTTGACACCATGAAGACGCTGGGGGCAGTCTGCCAGGGTAGGGCTACGTTTGGATGTTTAGCGGCCAAGCACCAGAGATGCAAAGTCTCCTTGTGTCTGTGTATGCCTAACAGTGAAGGGGTTTTAGAATGAAAAGATGTATATACCTTCTTATTTTATTTATTATTCTTATACCGGGGTCAAGCGCATCTCGTCAACCGGGAATTAACAAGGTCTATCTGACATGTCCACAAATTTGAGTTTTTACGATATAAAATAAAATAATAGTTCATAGAATGTTTTTTTCCTCAAAAGTGCACTTGGACCTTGTTCATTCTCAGTTGATGAATTTGAAGTACCTAGTGACCTATGTCTTATAGTTATACTTTGATATGTATCATTATACATGTGAAAATATAGTGCAGGTCACACATTTTAGTACTTTTTTTCAGAATGTACAAGACTGGCTTTTATGCAAACCAGAACACCAAAGGAAAACCAAAACCATTTGAAATCACTGCTTTCTCATTTCCTGACTCAGGCCTATGACATATGACAAATGACATGGTCTCTGAAATACTGCATTTTTCACAGTTTAAAATGATTGATAATACTACTTAACTGGGTGTTCATATTTATGTATAGTATACATTACCAGTTAACATGCAGGCCAATATTAATGCCTCTGGGAAAACTTTATTTTAATAATGTATGTATAGAATAAGTACCTATTTACCAAATATTCAGAAAAAAAAACCTCTACACCTCGTCCAAACTCTGGTACTTTTCTCTACCATATCTCTAACCTCTGCCCAATCTAAGCTTCTGTCCTTTACTGTTGACTGTGTCAACAGAGCATTATTATTCTGAGTATGTATTGAACAGAAAATATCATATAAATACTAGAATGTTTTTTTCCTCAAAAGTGCCCTTGGACCTTGTTAATTCTCAGTTGACGATTTGGAAGTACCTAGTGACCTATGTCTTATAGTTAAAGACTACTGCAGCACAACAACAAGTCATGATATCGGCCAGACAAGTATTTTACATGATTGTGTTTATTTAATTTGGTGTCATACAGATTCTTATTTAAGCTATTCTTTAAAAGAAAATATCATATTGATACTTCACTTTTATGAGGTTTGTAATTTTCTGTCTTGTAGCCGACCATACCTCCTGTAGGTACAACTGTGGCTACAACTTTGGCAGCTGCTCCTGCACAAGTTCCTGTCAGCGCTATGGAAACTGCTGTCGTGACTACAACGGTAATCTAACCACTTCTCTGGTCTTCTGGTGGCTCTCTGATTCTTGGAATTAATAAAAAAAGTTTTGGAATTAATCGATATTTTCTCTTTTATTGCCTCTCTAGATTACTGCTACAGTACAACAACAGCAGAACCAGCCACAACAAGTAATACATAGTCCTTTCAGAGTGATCCCATAACATATCACATCAGTACAATGGCTATATATCTGCAGTTCCACATGTTGCCATTCTTCCTTACTTCTGATTCCTACCTGATTCTATATGTGAAAGGAATGCATTCAGTGAATACGCTTCTACGCATTATAAACAGGAAGTTGATTTTATGTTAAAATATGAAAACATTTCTCAGTGATGCCTCTAACAGTGAAACATAAACACAAAGACTGAGTTTAGATGAAATCCATAAGGTAACAGTGACCTTAAGAATGGCTAAAATGCCTAAGATGAAACTGACCACTTACATTATAACAAACAAATACTGGTACAGTTCAAGAGCCTTGTGTTCAGCCAATTAAAGCGAACATCCCAGACAAGCTGAAGCAAACAGTGTTGATTGCTCTGACTGACAAAAAAATATGGTCATGTAATGCCTTCTTTGTGTCCGTCCGTCCCCCCCCCCCCTCACTTTATTTCTTCACATTTTTACTGTAGCGAACATAACGGATATACCGGATATACGACTAGTTGGGGGCAACAGCTCCTGTTCTGGGAGAGTGGAGGTACAGGTCCGTGGCACCTGGGGCACTGTGTGCGATGATAGATGGAACATACCTGATGCTGAAGTGGTTTGCAGACAGGTGGGCTGTGGACCAGCCCTGAGCGCTCTTTCCAGTGCTCATTTTGGACAGGGCAGTGGACCGATCTGGCTGGATGATGTCAGCTGCACTGGCAATGAGTCGTCTCTCTCTCAGTGCTCACATAGAGGCCATGGCAACCATAACTGTGGCCACCATGAAGATGCTGGGGTAGTCTGTCAAGGTAAGGCTGCACATCTGTCTTTAGGGATAAAAAAAGGCTCATTTTGTCAGTGTGTGCTAAGAATAAGAAGTGTGTAGGTATCTGCAGTTTGACTGGGTAGTTACTGGGTACTTAAGCACATTCACAACTGTTGACACCATGAAGACGCTGGGGGCAGTCTGCCAGGGTAGGGCTACGTTTGGATGTTTAGCGGCCAAGCACCAGAGATGCAAAGTCTCCTTGTGTCTGTGTATGCCTAACAGTGAAGGGGTTTTAGAATGAAAAGATGTATATACCTTCTTATTTTATTTATTATTCTTATACCGGGGTCAAGCGCATCTCGTCAACCGGGAATTAACAAGGTCTATCTGACATGTCCACAAATTTGAGTTTTTACGATATAAAATAAAATAATAGTTCATAGAATGTTTTTTTCCTCAAAAGTGCACTTGGACCTTGTTCATTCTCAGTTGAATGAATTTGAAGTACCTAGTGACCTATGTCTTATAGTTATACTTTGATATGTATCATTATACATGTGAAAATATAGTGCAGGTCACACATTTTAGTACTTTTTTTCAGAATGTACAAGACTGGCTTTTATGCAAACCAGAACACCAAAGGAAAACCAAAACCATTTGAAATCACTGCTTTCTCATTTCCTGACTCAGGCCTATGACATATGACAAATGACATGGTCTCTGAAATACTGCATTTTTCACAGTTTAAAATGATTGATAATACTGTAATGAAACAGCCTGGTTACTGATATTGCTGCCACCACCTTTTTTTAACCGGTATGGTCCGGCAGTCGTCCCAAGTTCCACTCAAGACCAGCACTCAGAGTTGTAGTACAAATAGAACTTGTTTATTATTTAATGACATATTTCATAGAAGGCTAAGTCGAGCTCATCAGCAGGAATTAAGGTCAGTTACTAGAATTATTGCACATGCCACTTCGCCTTAAATCACACACAGAATATTGCACACACCCAAAGGCCCAACAGGGGAATTATAAATAAGCACGCATTTGCTAAAACTCTTAAATAGACACGGCAAACCAGTCATCACTTCACCGCAACCAACAACCAATCAGGGGCTCATAGGCTAGTCAATACATTCTAAAACCTTTCCCCAAAACCCACCCGCGATATTCAACACTCAATCTTAGCGACAATCCCTCCCCAAATCTCCCCCCCCCCCCCCCCCCACACACACACACACGCACACAGTTCATGAAAACACGTTAAAACAATTGGCTAACTTCCCTCCGTCTGGCAGCCATTGAGACCCTCCCGTCACCGAAGGCTCACATTATTCAAAGGTGAAAGATAAAAGGCGAGAGAATCGCCAGGTGTAGGCCTACCTTATCATTGTGAGTTTCTCTCATCATTTCTTTCTGATTTGACAGTAGCCTACATCTGTGTGTTTTAAGCAAATAAAATGTGGAATAGGCTATTTACCAACGGGCACCTGCTATCTTGGATTATACAGTAAATAAGTTGCGAAATGAAACAAAAACACATCACAGTTAAAGTTGTATTAGTATTGTTTGATTCACATCGATATGAATGGATGACATGACTAACAAGTGGCGAAAAATGAATATGAAAGTACCAGTACTAGTGGCGAAAAAAGACAGATCACATGATGCTGAAGTTCGTTTATTGATACATATTTTAATGACGGCCACAGCACTTTAAAACGACGTGTTTATAAGTTACATTATTCAAAGGTGAAAGATAAAAGGCGAGAGAATCGCCAGGTGTACCTTCTCATCATGAGTGAATGTCAGTGCTTGTAATACGGGGACGGGGACGCTGGCGACTTGACGCCGCTCTGTCTGGATCGGGACTTGTTTGTTTGTTTGTTTCTCTGTTTCTACCTGTTGCACCTAGTCTCCACTACCACCTATTCCCTGGACAACTAGTTAGCTAACTGGCTGTCTCCTGCTACCTGCTGGCTAATTTAACGCAGAGTTTAACGCGGCTCTGCCTAGGTTTGTTTGCCTACCTTATGCACCTGCTCTCCGCTACCGCCTACTCCCTGGACAACTAGCTGGCTAGCTGGCAGTCTCCTGCTTGCCGGTGGCTACCGACGAGTCAGCCGGCTCCCTGCTGGATATTCTTGTCCACGCTCCATACTACCACTCGGAGTCAATCTGCCTGCCTGGATAGCTTCTCAACTGTCCTGGCACGGTCAGTCTGGCCGCTGTTTTTTCAGCTAGCTGTCAGCTAGCCCCTCTCCCGTCAGTGAGCAGCTAACGCTAGCAGCTGACTATAACTTCCTGCTGTTCCCTTGGCTCATCCATCACCACTTCGTTCACTCAGCTCCGATCACCTGCCTGCTGCTGTGGATTATCCTGACGTGCCTGCCATCTATCCAACTCTGGTCATTAAGCCGTGGCTATTGACAACAGACCCCAGGATTACCATTACATCCTCCTCGGCTGGCATGGCTCTGCTATACTCCTTCTCGCAACTCATCAAACTCAACAACTTCTCTCCTCCTCTGTGCATCTCCGCCATCAAAACACTTGGACTCCTCCGTCGACCCCGTTACATTCACAGAGCCTCCCGAAGAAAGTTTGTTTACTCCTTGCCTAAATGTTCCACTCTTTTCATCCCCTCCCTCTGGTCAGCCGTGCGCACCGCTGCAACTCCTGCGCGTCATCACCACAACAACTTTGACGTTCAAGTTGCCTGCCTCCGCCCCCTTACCAAAGCACCCCTGCCTGTCCTAACCCACTCACATCTCAAAATTGCGCTGTTTAACACTCGATCCCTAAACAATAAGGGCCTCTTACTCAATTAATTCATAACTGACAATAATCTGGACTTTCTCTGTTTAACTGAAACATGGCAAAACCAACAGGATTACTTTTCATTAAATCAAACCACACCCCCTGGATACTCATACATGGACAATCCACGCCATCATGGGCGTGGTGGTGGAATAGCCACAATTTATCGCAAAGACATCACCACAAGTGTCATAACCATCCCGGCTCCCCCCTCCTTTGAACACCTTGTTTTTAAACTGTCTGGCCCCAAACCCCTGGTTACTGCAGTCATTTACCGCCCCCCAAAACCAAACCCTGCTTTCCCCTCTGATCTGTCTGAATTTCTCACGCAACTCTGCGCCATCTCTCCTTCCATTCTGCTACTTGGCGACTTCAACATTCACGTCGACTCACCTGACTCCACAACCTCTACAGAACTTCAGGATATTTTTAACTTTTTTACCATCATTCAACATGTCGACTTTCCCACCCATAAAAAAGGACACACACTTGACCTGGTCTGCACTGCCGGCATTACCATCAGCAATCTAACCAGCATTGACCTCACCGTCTCTGACCACCTGGCTATCACCTTGGACATTAACACCCCCACCCCCCACGTTAAGCAGAAACGCACCATAACATTCCGGAACACCAAGTCCATTAACCTCCCCTCGCTTTCCTCCGCCTTGGCCGCCACCGTCTCTGCCTCTGTTTCTATTCCTACTGTCTCCCTTACTGCCCTGGTCAACTATTATAATGATGCACTTTCCTCCTGTTTTGACATCATTGCCCTCATAAAATCAAAAGTCACATCCCTCACCCGCTCCGCCCCCTGGTACACCGACCAACTTCGCCACCTCAAACGGCATGGGCGTCAACTTGAACGTCTGGCCAAAAAAACTGGGCTCACTGTTCACCTGGATGCCTTTAAACTCCACCAGCAACAATATATAGATGCCCTCAACACCGCTCGCTCCTCTTACTACTCCTCCATCATCCAATCTGGCTCCAACAACCCCAGAACGCTTTTCTCCACCATCAACAAACTCCTCAAGCCCATAGACACCATCTCTACCTCCTTCACCACCAGCAAATGCAACTCATTTCTATCTTTCTTCAATGACAAAATCACTGCAATTCACAACCAGCTGGCTGCCTCCTCCCTCCCCACTACCTCCCCCCCCAGCCCTCAACATAACCCTCCCCTACTCCCAAGCCATTCACTCTCATCCTTCAGTTTAATCACTGAAGCGGACCTCTCCTCAATAGTATACAGCATGAAAACCTCGACCTGTGCCCTTGACCCCCTCCCCTCTTCCTTAGTCAAGGCCTGCCTCCCCTCGCTCTCACCTCTCATCACCAACATCGTCAACTCCTCACTGTCCTCTGGTCTTGTACCCCCCCCCACTCAAGCTCGCTGCTGTCACCCCTGCACTGAAAAAACCTGGTCTTGACCCTGACATCCCCAACAACTACCGGCCCATCTCCAACCTCCCCTACCTGTCCAAAGTCCTAGAGAGAGCTGTTGGCTCACAACTTAAGTCCTACCTCAACCTTCATAACCTCTATGAACCCTTCCAGTCCGGCTTCCGTTCCAAACACAGCACAGAAACTGCCCTACTGAAAGTCACAAATGACATATTCCTCTCTGCTGACTCTGGCTTCCTCACCATCCTCATCCTCCTTGACCTTAGCGCCGCATTTGACACCATCAACCACTCCATCCTCCTCTCACGTCTCCAGCACTTCCTTGGCATAACTGACACTGCCCTCTCCTGGTTCACCTCCTATCTCTCAGACCGACATCAATTCATTTCCATAAACAACTGTAAATCCTCCACCTCCTCAGTCACCCACGGTGTTCCCCAAGGTTCCGTGCTTGGTCCCCTCCTCTTCATCATTTACATCCTTCCCCTTGGACAAATCATCCGTCGCCACGGCCTCGACTTCCATAGCTACGCCGACGACACCCAACTCTACCTCTCATCTAAAACCATCACCTCAGCCACTCACTCCACTCTCACCATCTGCCTTGCTGATATTAAATCTTGGATGCAACAAAATTTTCTCAAACTCAACTGCAATAAATCTGAAATACTCATTATCGGCCCAAAACACCTCACCCACTCAGCCCAGACTTTCTCCCTCAACATTGACAGCTCCACCATCACCCCCTCCACCCAGGTCCGTAACCTTGGTATCATCTTAAATCCCACCCTCTCTTTCTTACCCCACGCCAACCACGTCACCAAAACCGCCTTCTTCCACCTCAAGAACATTGCACGCCTCCGGCCCTCTCTGTCCTTCGCCACCACCCAAACTCTGATTCATGCCCTCATAACCTCCAGACTGGATTACTGTAACAGCATTCTATATGGCTCCCCAAACACTGTCCTCAATAAATTTCAATATGTCCAAAACTCTGCCGCTCGCCTGCTCACCTCCACCCGCCGTTATGAACACATCACCCCGGTCCTCCGAAACCTCCACTGGCTCCCAGTCAAACACAGGATCAACTTTAAAATACTACTCATCACCTTCAAAGCCCTCAATAACCTGGCCCCTTCCTACCTCTCTGACCTCCTCCCCCTCCACGCCCCTACCCGTTGCCTCAGGTCCGCCGGCGCAAACACTCTCAAAACCATCAGGACTTAGCGCCGGACCTGGGGTGACAGGGCCTTTTCTGCCGCTGCACCCTCCCTCTGGAACGACCTCCCTCTCCCCATCCGCCTGGCTACCAACATAGAACTATTTAAACACTCTCTCAAAACCCACCTGTTCAACCTCGCCTTCACCTGACCATCCCCTGCTCCCCCCCTCCACTAATAGACTTAGTTGCTACTTTTCTTTTATATAATGTTCTGTTTGTCTGTTTTGTCCGACCCTTTTTCTTATATTTTACTGTTGTCTTGTCTTGCTTGTCTTACAATGTCAAAGCGACTTTGGGTATATAGAAAAGCGCTATACAAAATTGAAGTATTATTATTATTATTATTAATACAATGGTGTTGGCCGCAAGTTAACTCCACTTCACGTTAATGTTAACTTTTGTATATGAGCAGACCAGGCTCCATTCTATCGCTTGCCTCAGGGGTGCAATTGATTGATTCACATCAATATGAATAAATGACATGGCTAACAAGTGGTGGAAAATGAATATGAAAGTATTTGTTCGGTGAATTAGCGCGTTCTCTCCAAACAATGCAGTCAACGGTTTTTAACACCAAACAATCGCAGTCAACGTTTTTTAAATGTCAACATAGTGGTACAGCCTATCACATAACTATCATCTGAAATATCACGGTATGTCAAAACAAACCTTTGATCTATACAGAATATTCAGTATGGAATAGGAATATTTCAGAGCAGTATCTTTTATCGCGTTTGACAAATATGCTCAGATTGCTGTTCAGGTAATTTCTCCTGTGAGAATGGGATAGTATTCTATCCATGAATTCGCGGTCATTTGAGGTCCTTATAAGTGTTTAAAGAGGGTTTGTAAAGATGCTCATATCTTCAGACCTCTTCTGTTGTGTATGTTCATAATCATCAAGAAGAGGCTTGTGAGACGGTCTGCAGGTTATTCATGATTCAAAAATATTGTAGTCTTGCCTTGGCCTTTAAAAATGGCGATACTATGCTATGAAAACCGGAAATGTGAGACTCCTGAAAGGATGCGGTTAGCAGCCAATCACAGTCTTGCGGGGTGCGTGAGCCCTGGGAGGATTTTGTTGGATAGTTAAAAATTTTGGCGGACGCACTTACGTGTTATGTAACTGCGCAAGGGGCTTAAAACAGCGCTTATGTATCTTACGTGCTTACATTTCTACGTTAAAACCGAGTATAAAGGCACCTTCAGTCCGTGGGCACCGGCGTCCCGGATACACACACACAAAAAGAGTCCCAAAAAATACATGTAATTCCGAGCGTCCCACGTCGGTTCCAACAGTCTAAATCCTCACTTGCCCCAATACATATTCCGTGCCAGAGAGCGCGCAGAGCCAGTCAATACTCACGAAACTGCTTCGAGTCGTCTGTCTCATCTCTCGTCCGTCAAACACCATGCCATTCTTAAAGTTTCATGTCCAGGTGCCTCACATCCTCAATCACTCAATCACGTCACCAACCGCATGACAAGCCATCACGTGATTGACGCTACATTCATCACAATACTACTTAGCTGGGTGTTCAAATGTATAGTATACATTGCCAGTTAACATGCTGGCCAATATTAATGCCTCTGGGAAAAATGTATTTTAATAATGCATGTATGGAATAAGTACCTATTTAACAAATATTCAGAAAAAACAACCTCAAACCTCGTCCAAACTCTGGTACTTATCTCTACCATATCTCTAACCTCTGCCCAATCTAAGCTTCTGTCCTTTACTGTTGACACTGTGTCAACAGAGCATTATTATTCAGAGTATGTATTAAACAGAAAATATCATATAAATACTAGAATGTTTTTTTCCTCAAAAGTGCCCTTGGACCTTGTTAATTCTCAGTTGACGATTTGGAAGTACCTAGTGACCTATGTCTTATAGTTAAAGACTACTGCAGCACAACAACAAGTCATGATATCGGCCAGACAAGTATTTTACATGATTGTGTTTATTTAATTTGGTGTCATACAGATTCTTATTTAAGCTATTCTTTAAAAGAAAATATCATATTGATACTTCACTTTTATGAGGTTTGTAATTTTCTGTCTTGCAGCCGACCATACCTCCTGTAGGCACAACTGTGGCTACAACTTTGGCAGCTGCTCCTGCACAAGTTCCTGTCAGCGCTATGGAAACTGCTGTCGTGACTACAACGGTAATCTAACCACTTCTCTGGTCTTCTGGTGGCTCTCTGATTCTTGGAATTAATAAAAAACTTTTGGAATTAATCGATATTTTCTCTTTTATTCCCTCTCTCCAGATTACTGCTACAGTACAACAACAGCAGAACCAGCCACAACAAGTAATACATAGTCCTTTCAGAGTGATCCCATAACATATCACATCAGTACAATGGCTATATATCTGCAGTTCCACATGTTACCATTCTTCCTTACTTCTGATTCTATATTTGAAAGGAATGCATTCAGTGAATACGCTTCTACGCATTGTAAACTGGAAGTTAATTTTATGTTAAAATATGAAAACATTTCTCAGTGATGCCCCTAACAGTGAAACATAAACAAAGACTGAGTTTGTCTTTTTAGATGAAATCCATAAGGTAACAGTGACCTTAATAATGGCTAAAATGCCTAAGATGAAACTGACCACTCACATTATAACAAACAAATACTGGTACAGTTCAAGAGCCTTGTGTTCAGCCAATTAAAGCGAACATCCCAGACAAGCTGAAGCAAACAGTGTTGATTGCTCTGCCTGACAAAAAAATATGGTCATGTAATGCCTTCTTTGTGTCCGTCCGTCCGTCCCCCCCCCCTCACTTTATTTCTTCACATTTTTACTGTAGCGAACATAACGGATATACCGGATATACGACTAGTTGGGGGCAACAGCTCCTGCTCTGGGAGAGTGGAGGTACAGGTCCGTGGCACCTGGGGCACTGTGTGCGATGACAGCTGGGACATACCTGATGCTGAAGTGGTTTGCAGACAGGTGGGCTGTGGACCAGCCCTGAGCGCTCCAATGATGGCTCATTTTGGACAGGGCAGTGGACAGATCTGGCTGGATGATGTCAGCTGCACTGGCAATGAGTCGTCTCTCTCTCAGTGCAGACATAATGGCCATGGCAACCATAACTGTGGCCACCATGAAGATGCTGGGGTAGTCTGTCAAGGTAAGGCTGCACATCTGTCTTTAGGGATAAAGAAGTCTCATTTTGTAAGTGTGTGCTAAGAATAAGAAGTATGTAGGTATCTGCAGGTTGACTGGGTAGTTACTGGGTGCTCAAGCACATTCACCAGTGGTGGCAGGGAAGAGAGACTGGAGGCCGGGAATTCAGGCAGGGTTCTGCCGGTCGTTGGCTCCAGTTGTCTGTTTGGTCCTCCGTTGATGCGCCTTCTGTGAAAAGGAGATATTCAAGCATAAACCCAAAGACTGAGTTTGTCTTTTTAGATGAAATCCATAAGGTAACAGTGACCTTAAGAATGCCGGAAATGTATAAGATGAAACTGACTCACCACACATTATTATTCAGTTATTCAGAGTATGCATTTCTCATTTTTTGTTCCAGATGTTAATCCACAATGTGGAGGGTACCTTAGTGGTTCTGGATCTTTCTCCAGCCCCTACAATCCAAACTACTATCACGACAATGCCCGCTGTGTGTGGAGGCTGTCCGCTCCCTCTGGGCAGAGGATCTTCCTATCATTTTCAGACCTGGAGTGAGTGAAGAGAACAATGATTTATTTTCCTGATTTTGTTCATTTACATTTCAATTGGTTAAAGCACACTATTGTTGCAAAAAATGATACAAAGGCCACAAAGCCCTCACAACCGTGTGACAAAAGCTAACCATATGATTTTCCTCTTCAGGCTGGAGAGCTGCTGTAACTGTGACTACATCACCGTGTACGACGGCCCCTCGGTAGGCTACAATCAGCTGGGTCAGCTCTGCCACAACTCCTCTCTGGATACCTTCCACTCCTCCTCCAATCACATGACCGTGCTCTTCAAAAGCGACAGTTCAGTAGGGAGGCGTGGTTTCCGGGCAGAATTCATTAGCTCCCTGCCAACTGATAAAGGTGAGTGACATCTGGGAGTCCTGAATGAGCCACTGCACAGCATCACTTCTCCTTCTCCACTCAAACTCAAACTCATTTTTCAGAGTGATCTACTCTGAAGAAAAACTGCTCAGAGCATGTAGCTACTGTGAGATCATATGACTGAGGTCTCTCTTATGTACATTATAAAAGTATATAGTATAAAAAATATATTTTGTATTCAACCCTTTCTATAGGCAGCGTGCAGTGTTCCTCTGACAGCATGAACATTGTCATTTCAAGATCTTTCCTGAGCTCTCAGGGATACAGTGGTCATGATCTTTATATCAATGATGAGCGCTGTCGGCCAACTATCAACAGTTACCAGGTGGTGTTTAACTTCCCTCCCAACGCCTGTGGAACTGTGAGAGAGGTATGTCACTCCACATTCAGATATAAACAGTGATATTAGAACTCAAGGTACTCTTTACACCCCAAATCCCCAACAGGAGCACAAAGTGTGCTGTCACAGCAATAGACAAATGTTTAAATGAATCTTTGCACACCAGAAAAGGGGTTACTTCTGACCAACACAAACATTATCTAGTCAACTAGAGTTGAGAGATCTTTGCAATTGTATTCAGCTACATTGAACACAGGCATTTAACACTCTTTGGTTATTGAAAAAATCTCTCTCTGCATATTACAAAATCAGTCATATTACAACTTTTAATGTCTTTTCAGAAATGCTAGTCATGTACATTGGATATACAGTGCATATATGGAGCATACAGTGGAGATAGTTTGATGTTTTGCATATATTAACTGAATCATTTCCATTTCTTTTGAATTCTCCCCCCTGTCCCCCGTTCTGTTCAGTTTGAAAGGGGTCGGGTCATTTATCAGAATTCCGTGCGGGGATATAGAAACAGCTCTGAGGAGTTCACACGTCAGTCAGAGTTCAAGTTGTCTGTTGCCTGCCACATGGAAAAAGACTCTGTTTCACAGATAATGTATGAGGCATCAAAGGGAATTGACTTTAACATCACTGGAACTGGGCGTTTCAACACCACCATGGCCTTCTTCACCTCCGGAAGTTTCTACCAGCAAATCTATGAGAGTCCCTACTATGTCTCTCTTAATGAGTACATGTATGTTCAAGTAAGCCTAAGGAGAGATGACAGCAGCCTCGTCCTCTTCCTGGACACATGTGTGGCCTCACCAAACCCACATGACTATGCTGACTACCGCGCCTATTATCTACTGGTCAATGGGTAAGACTACTGGGGTAGACATTTCTCATCCCCCTCCCTCCTTTCCAAGTGTTTATCCACTGTGGCAGTGGTTCCCAAACTTTTTACAGTCCCGTACCCCTTGAGACATTCAATCTCCAGCTACGTACCCCCCCCCCCCCCCCCCATTCTGTTTCAAACATTCCCGAATTCCGTCCGTTTTCGCGGAAATTTTCTCCCCGCGTACCCCCTGAACCACTTCCCAGTTTGGGAACTGAGGCACTGTGGTAATATGGCAACACAAATTAAAGTGCCAAACCGATTCGTTACGGTTGGTTAATGAAGTATGTCTACCAGGTGTCCAAGTGACAGCACTGCGTGTTCAGCCGCTGTTTCTGACAATGTTATTCTCTATGTTCAGCAGACATATGACAATGTTTCTGACACTGTTATTCTCTGTGTTCAGCAGTCATATGACAATGACACTGTTTCTGACACTGTTTTTCTCTGCCAGGTGTCCAAGAGACGACACGTTCTCCACCCACGTGAGCGGTTCTCGTAGTTACGCACGGTTCAGCTTCCAGGCTTTCAAGTTCCTGCGGGCACATCCCTCTGTGTACTTGCAGTGCAAGGTCCTAATCTGTCCTGCGAACGACTACAGCTCCCGCTGTCGCCAGGGTTGCCGCACCCGCAAGACTCGAAGCCTGGGCTCTCAGCACCAGATGGCCACCATGGTGCTGGGGCCTATCACGCTGAAAGGTTAAATGCCAACTCTACTTATGCCCTTTTTTATATAATAATTAATTCATAATCCAGACTGTTATTTCAATTTTTCATTTTGTCCCCAAAATTCAGATGTAAAACAGTCAAACCCAGTTTGAAAGTAAAGCTGGCAATGACAGCCGACAAATGGGAAACTAATTCTGTTTTTCACTAAGCATAGTGTTAGATGCTTGTGTTAATATGGTTAACATGGTAGACCATTGCAGACTACGGATTTACAGTATCTGTCAATAAATACAAATACATATATACCAGATTTAATATTCTGAATATTTATATCATGAATATAAGAATGTACAAGAACATATCAGTAGCTGCTAGAGGATTAATGAACTGAACCAAGTCTGACTCTTCTGTGTTTAGATGTGGAGAAGTCTGCAGTGGAGAGGCTTGAAGACAGTGGCTAAGGTAGATGCCTGAAGAAAACACTAGAGTTCTAATCAGTCCAGAATAATCACTAATTCAATCTATCATCATTTCCTACCTACAAATCATGTCTGTCATGATGGCACTCTGATGCCTTACTGAACATGTCTTTCTTTCTTTCTTTTGTATAACTTTGTGCCTCAACAAAATTATTAAGGCATTCCAAAAGACAACAAGCAGAGTTGTGCATGATTTTTTGAGTGCTGGTCATCCAGCTAGGCATCAATGATGGAAACACTGTATTTCGTAATAGTTTGATCAGTCTTTGTCAATCTCACGCCAATAAGCCTTGAAAGTTTGTAACCTTGAAAACCTAACTCAGCTAGCTTGTAATAAATTACACTGTCCAATGTGTATTAAGCATGTCACCAACAACATGTTATTAGATTACACATACTCCGCATTGAAACGCTTAGAAAGCAATGCATATGGGCTGAATTTTTTTTTATCATTCTTTGGTTATGTAGTGTTCATCTCCAATGTCACAATAAATACAACTATGCACAGTCATATTTGTGTCAGATCTTGTGATATTACTCTACCTTGTCAGTCGACATGCTTCTTTGGCTTCTGCTGTTGTCTTTGCCGGATCCATATCCTTCAGCTTGTCAACAAATACATGTGTACACTGTCCATTAGATCCTAATGTTTATGGGGTCTCAAAGCGTGATTTGTATTTACGACAGTGGCGTAAAAGTGAGCTACACTCCGCAACTGTAGGGGGAGCTCAGTAGCTAAATATAACAATTCTCAAGTAATGGTGCCTTAAATGGGCGATACAAATAAACTACAACCAATATCACAGAAAAACTTAACCCATCACAGAAGTAAGGGTAAATGGTGGGAGAGAAAGAACATAAAAATAATACAGAGATAAGATGCTAAACACTGACATTCAATACTCTGGCCTGGTATGCAGAACCAAGTGGCTCAAGTTATGATTTACACAACAAGCAGCGAAAAGGCACTATTTATTATTATTATTATTATTATTATTACTTTTATACAATGCACAAGGGAACTCATGCACCCATAATGAGCAAAGCCATCCCAAAAGCTGGCCCCACGACATCTGCCGGTCAGCACGTTCAGCCTGACACACTGAAAACACTGTGGATCATTTAGATGCTGCCATGAGATAGTGAACAACAGTCAGCCAGGCCAACTGAAACCTAATAGGACAAGGGGTCAAAGGGGGTAAAGTACCAAAGAGCAACTAGCACATAGCCTGGATACCAGACCGAACTTAGCCCCGCCCACACATTTTTTGGTTGGGAAGTTCGGTCTGGCATTACTCCATTGAGGAGAAATTATCTGCGGACAGATATTGGCCGTACCAATCAAATTGTTAAGGCGGGCTTTATACGATGATGCACAGATGATCAACAGTAACGTAACCAACCACGTCACCAACACATGAGTTGAATTCGTTTTCAACAAAAATGGCTGCCGCTGGAGAGCTGAAATGTATAGATTCGAGTCCATTTAGACATTGACAGTGCATTCATTTTGAAAGAGGAACAGAGAAACGCGATTAAGGCATTTGTCAATCGAAAAGATGTTTTTGCCTTCCTTCCTACGGGATCCGGTAAAAGTGTAATGTATCAGCTGCCCCTGCTCACATACTACATTGTTCTGATTGGTTGTAGGTAACCAATTGAGCGAAGAGGCATTTTTTCTCCTGGTTCGGTTGAAACACGCCCCATAATGTGAGGTCGATATGGATTGATTGCCAAAGACTTGTGTTTAAGTATAGGAAACATCCGATCTTTAATTTACATAAATAAACTATTCAGAGACACGTCGGCTCACCAACAGTACAAAACAATATGCGAGACACAAACAGTACAAAGCAAAATGCGGCATACAAACAGTGGCGTACACGATGCCTACAAATCAAACAAACATACAAAACATTACTCGTCAGTGCCTAGTGTCCCGTCGTCTCTGATCTGCTATATACACACACAAAGTAGCTTGTTTTAAATCACACATACATAGCACACGGCCCCATGCCAACTCACCCAGCTTCTCCACTACGTCACCCAACACGACTCCAAGGCAAAACACCACGGCACTCTGTGTAAGCTACAAATCATATATTCCCATATTACCCGAATGCTTCAACATAATATCTTAAAACCCAGTTGTACAACAGTTCATAAAGAAGGGCGTCCTACCTTGGATCTCCAACACAACAAACAAATCACTCAGCTGGATGTCGATGGCAAGAGACTCGAGCACACAAAAGACAAAAGGCAGCTCTACCGATAGCTTACCTGACGGGGCTATATCCAGGTGAACTAATTAGCGGGTCTCCCTCCTTCACGTCACCATGTAGAGACACGCATGGTACGTCACTAATGGGGATACACCTCAACTATGCCACAATAATCACAGCCCAATGGAGCGATATCAGACTCATATTCTGACTAGAATTATGAGTATGACATCGTCAGGCTAACTAGCACACGCTCTTCCATTAAAATTTGAAAAATGTGAAGATTTTTGTCAATAAAATAGTGCGAGTGCTTGAATGAGTCTGTCCCTGGGGAAATGTGCCCATATGTTTGCCACTGAGCACAATGACTGTAAAAAGCGCACACAGCATGGCATCTTTCACTTACTTTATGAAGGAATGAAGCCAAAACTGGTCTGCCATTTTGGCACAATTGCAGCCACAGTCTGAACAGTAAGTGCTTTCTGCATTCAGAATCAAACCACATTTGGTTTAATCCCCACATTTTTGTGCTGCTTGCGGTGGCTTCACTTCGGACTGAACGTACACTGTCCATGCTCTTCACAGTCATTGCACTGAGCACAATAAAGCACAAACAATGAGTCATGCTGCTATACACATTGGTCTGAAGCGAGAGAGAGGGGTATATTCATTGCAGGATAGATGGGAGGGTGTGAGTCAAAATGTGCTCTTGCTCAACCATACCACGGGACAAAGCTGCCCAGGATGCCTTCAGTTGGCAGCTTCTGCATTCAAGGCATTGCTATATTCAAGTGCAGAAGTGCTCGTCATATTGTTACCAGCAGCAGCTAGCTTCACATTGGGGATCTCCTAGAGGTCACTGATGACATTGTTTTAAATTGTGGGAAATAATTGTTCCTTAAGGCATTCAAAATCCAAGCAACCGTTCAAATGACCCTACTGGCTAGCAAACAAGGTGCTTAAGTGACTGAGGGCCTCATTTACTAACAGAATTGCGCCCATTTCAGGCGTAAAATAGCGGGTAAAGACATAAAACCGTATTTCCAAAGGAGGCGCACCTCAGAAATGTTTTTTTTTTTTTTATGTTTATATTTGATATATCATTTAATAGGCATACAAACAAATAGAATTACAAACTGTCCCACCAGCTAGCTGTTCGGGAAAAGTTCGGCCACGTCTTACCCAGAATCGCCGCTCATTGTATGGTTGAAACCGTATTTTCACTCATAGTTCAAGCACATCGAGTACAGTGCACACCTTCTGCGTAGGAGTAACGCGTATCTATTCAGGAAAAGTACTTGTACTCGAAGTACACTAACTAAACTACCGGTAAGTCAATTGTAGAGACAGAGCAGCTGATAGGTGAAAATTCACCCTAGTTACCTCAGGACTCCGGAGCTGCATATAAGTATATTTATTAGACAGACAACAATTGCAATCGGGCTCACCCCCAGCACAAGGCTGAAAGTGAAGCAATGATAAACACATCGCACAAGGTTTATATAGACAGAAGTTGAGCGTTCAGCAGGGATAACCACGTGGTGGATTTCCGAAGTCCGAGGCAAGGATGGAAGTTTTGCAAGGTCGGAAGAAGCACAGTTCGACCCTTCTTATCACTTCTGGTCTAAACATGCTCTTGTACATATGCAGACTAAGTGGCACCTAAGTTACACACACGCAGAAACACAGAAAAGCCATGTTCCTGCTTACATAAGTACATGATTTATATAAGATAATTAATAATACAAGGCACTTGATTATTATATTCTTAAGTCATTAACAGTGTTTGGAAATTATCTCCATCAGCAGCATATTCATTTCACCTTCTATGTTTATTTTGACGTTATGGAGCAGTTAACCTGGATATTAACTATCCTAGCTATCTCTAGCTTAGGGAACCATCTTAACAGTTTGCAGTTGCCTGTGTGTGATTAACTCATGTGTGAATATGAACTCGTGAACATAAACTCGTTAATATGAAGCTGCACAGGCACCCTGAATTCAAAGTGATCACAACTTTTTTGTGGACGGAAGGGCTAAATGGAGAAATATTTATGAGTTTCTATATTTACCCGGGTTAGTTTGCTGTAACCTCGTGAACCAAAAGCTCTAATTTTAACTCATCATCCATGGGTGGAAGGAACACGCAGGCTCTTTCTTCCCTATTTCAGCTGCGCGCTAAATAACACTAATGGGCGGGGTTAGGCGCTGATTACGCTGGTAAGGCGTCGACACATTCAGATGAGGTTCTTGTTTGATAAATACAATGCACGGCCAGGTGCGCAGTGTTGCCAGACTGGAAATGGAGTATCTTATCAAAGGCTCAGTTTGGAGGATAATTATCATATCTGGCAACACTGGGAAGGCGGTTGACCAATGACAGTCCTCTCTACAGTCAGAGCTCGCGCAAAAAGGTGGAATGTAAGCGAGATACCCTTTCCAAAATAACTAGTTTGTGAAAGACCCAGAGAAACACAAATATCCGACGAGGCAAAATCCCGGACGCTTTTGGAATCCCTGCCGGACGCATTTTTTAGGTCTCGAAATGTCCGGGTAAAAGAGGACGTCTGGTCACCCAACCAAACAATGCTACCGTGTTCTTCAGACCAAAGGAGGTAATACTTCCAATTTAGCAAAGCACCTGAAAGACCGTCATCCGGATTTGTTTAAATAATTCAAGGAGAGTTTTGATTCATATTAACAACATCCAAAGAATGCACTTTTTCTGTTTTTTTAATCTGTCATACTGAAATACACGTTACATGATGTTTAAGATGGTGGGCACGTGTGTTAAGCCATTGTATGTTATGTACGTAGTTTAGGTTAGCTATGCTGTAGTTTTAACGTTAGCCTATAGCCTACCTTGGTTAGAAGGAGATAAGAGAAAGAGAGCATGTATCTTGCAAGTATCTTGCAAGTATCATGTCAAAGTCTAGTTTATTCTCACACACACACACACACACACACACACACTCACAATTGAATCGCTACTTTGCATATTAAATAAAACTAGAAAATGCATTTCCTGAAGGAAATACCAGTGCATGTAATGCAAAAGTTAAGAAAGGAAGAGTGTAAGAAGGAAAGAAGAGTAAAAGAAGGAAAGAAGAGTGGAAGAAGGAAACAAGAAAAGAAAGAAGAGTGAAATACAGAAAGAAAAAAGGAAAGGAGAGTGAAAGAAGAGCAAAGAAGGAAAGAAGAGTGGAGGAAGGAAGGAGGAAAAGAAAGAAGAGTGGAAGAAGGAAAGAAGAGTGGAAGAAGGAAAGAAGAAAGGAAAGAAGAGTGAAAGAAGCAAAGAAGAGTGGAAGAGGGAAAGAAGAAAAGAAAGAAGAGTGAAAGAATTAAAGGTGTCAGTGAAGCACAGGTGCAAACCAGTTTAATGACCCTATTACGATGTCATAATGGCCCAATGTAAGTCAATGGGAGAAATTGTATTAGTTTTTCTTTAATATTTAAAAAAATATAATGTTTAGAAAATACATAGCATAAGTGTGGTTTACAAGACCTACGTGCCAAAGTTTGAACAAAGTTTCTAAGTTAAGCGGTTCAAGCTGAATTAAGCGCAGAAGTTTGGTACAAAGAATAACTAGAAAATGCATTTCCTGAAGGAAATACCAGTGCATGAAATGCAAAAAGAAAGGAAAGAAGAGTGGAAAAAGGAAAGAAGAGTGAAAGAAGGAAAGAAGAGTGGAAAAGGAAAGAAGAGTGGAAGAAGAGTGAAAGAAGGAAATAAGAGTGGAAGAAGGAAAGAAGAAAGGAAAGAAAAGTGGAAGAAAGAAAGAAGAAAGGAAAGAAGAGTGAACAAGAGTGGCTCTGGATAAAGATTAAACAAAAGAAGGAAAGAAGAGTGGAAGAAGGAAAGAAGAGTGGAAGAAAGAAAGAAGAAATGAAAGAAGAGTGAACAAGAGTGGCTCTGAATAAGATAAATAAAAAGATAAAAAAATATTGAAAGGAGAGAAAATGGAGTGAAGCAGAGAGATGGAGTGTGAGAGAAAGTAGAGTGAGAGGGATAGAGAGAAAAAAAAAGTAGAGTATGGAAGGTGTCTTAATGTTCCTAGTTACAGTTTAATTGAGAGGGACAGAGAGAAGAGGTTCCTTGGAATTGGCGTAGGTGTCAGTGAAGCACAGGTGCAAACCAGTTTAAAGACCCTATTATGATGTCATAATGGCCCAATGTAAGTCAATGGGAGAAATTGTATTAGTTTTTCTTTAATATCTTAAAAAGTATAAAGTTTAGAAAAATACATAGCATAAGTGTCCTTTACAAGACCTACGCGCCAAAGTTTGGACGAAATTTCTAAGTTAAGCGGTTCGAGCTGAATTAAGAGCAGAAAATCGGTAAAGAGAATAACTAGAACATGCATTTCCTGAAGGAAATACCAGTGCATGAAATGCAATAGTTAAGAAAGGAAGAAGAGTGAACAAGAGTGAAAGAAGAAACAAAAGAGTGAACAAGAGTGGCTATGGATAAAGACAGTAAAGAGAGAGTGAAGAGGGAAAAGTTTAAAAGAAGGAAACATTTTTTACTGAAGTAGAGAGATGGAGTGTAAGAAAGAGGAGTCGGAAAGGGATAAAACCAAAACACATGGATGGAGGTTGGAGAGAGAGAGAGAATAAGTGAAAATAGGACAGATAATGGACTGGAGGAAGGAGATATTAGAATGACTGATGGATAAAGTGGAAGATATAGATATGGCATTGAGGAAGTAAAGGAAATGGAAGAGAGGATAGAGGACTGTAAAGTCAGAGAAGGTTGACAAAAAAGTTGAAAAAAAGAGTTTTAATTGATGGACAGAGTAATTGAAAGAAGAAAGGAAAGAAGAGTGAAGAGGGGAAAATATTGAAAGGAGGAGAGAAAATGGAGTGAAGCAGAGAGATGGAGTGTGAGGGAGGATAGAGGACTGTAAAGTCAAAGAAGGCTGACAAAAAAGTTGAAAAAAGAGTTGGAATTGATGGACAGAGTAATTGAAAAAGAAAGGAAAGAAGAGTGAAGAGGAGTGGCTATGGATAATGAGATAAAGGGAGAGTGAAAAGGGAAAATATTGAAAGGAGAAAAAATGGAGTGAAGCAGAGAGATGGAGTGTGAGAGAAAGAGAAAGATGGAGAGAAAAAAAAAGTAGAGTATGGAAGGTGTCTCTTGGTACTCCTAGTTATACAGTTGAATGGGGAGGGACAGAGAGAAGAGGAGCCTTGGCGCAGGCGTCCGTGAAGCACAGGTGCAAGCCAGTTTAATGACCCTATTATGATGTCACAATGGCCCAATGTAAGTCAATGGGAACATTTGTATTAGTTTTTCTTTAATATCTTATAAAGTTTAGAAAAATGATACATAGCATAAGTGTCCTTTAGATTAAGACCTACACGCCAAAGTTTGAATGAAGTTTCTAAGTTAAATGGTTCGAGCTGAAGTAAGCGCAGAAGTTCGGTACAAAGAAGAAGAAGAAGAAGAAGTATAAGAAGCCTACGAATAACAATACAGGGCATTTCATGCACTGTAATAAGAAGCCTAGGAATAACAATACAGGGCATTTCATGCACTGTAATAATAATAATAAGAAGAAGAAGAAGAAGAAGAAGAAGTATAAGAAGCTAGGAATAACAATACATTTCATGCCCTGTAATTATCTGTGTAATAACTTGTGGAACTTGGAACTGATTTAAACATAATAAGAATAATAAAACCTTAGTTTAAATACAGAACAGTATTCTGCACCAAAAATAAATAAATAAATGAATAAAAAAATGTTCTCAACATTTTTTGCAAGTATTAACATCACTTTTGTTGTCCTTTTTCAGATATCCCAAACATGAGTAAGACCTCACCTGAAGCCCTGATGGTCCAGCTGCTGCTTCCTCAACCTGCACTACATTTGCACTGGATTTCTGAGTTTCCTGAATGCATTTCAAAATAATGCCTTTATGAACAAAATTACAAGTTACAAGTCTTTTATTGTCAGATGCACAGAATGACACAGGGTCAGACTGGGCACTGAAATTCTTTGGACAAGGCACCACACAACAACCTACCATAGCATAACATAGCAAACATAACATAACATACACTCTGTACAAGTACTCTGAACATAATTTACATGTAACATATAATAACCTTACTAAATATACAAGATAAATATACAATACAATATGCTAAAACATATAACCTATACATATAATACTAACATATATACCAGACCCTCCAGGAAGTTGCGATCGCACCAATTCACGCAAATTCAACGATTCCCCGCGAATTCAGCGCGACGTTGCAATTTGAACACATCACCGCAACTTTCCCGCAAATTTGACAAATTATTGTCGTCTCCCACAACTTTCTTCCTTCAGCTACACCAAGGGCGGAAATTCTGCCCTGTGGACACGGTGCAGACACTAGCAGAGTTCTAATCCGTTGTAAACAATGAGAATGGCTACACCAGACATGGAAATTGAACACAGCCCATGTCCACACGGAAGATTCCGAAATAGATCTGGCTTCAATTTTTTATAATTTTCCGCAAGGTGTGCGTGGCCCTTTTTACATAGAGTCTGGTAATAGATCTATGAAATGTATGAACATTATTTATTTTGCTGTGAATAATGAAGGAAGCAATAAACCCGATTATTTCCCAAACCCTCGAGAGCTGTTGCCATGGAGATTTAACATTACTTTCGGATTGAAGATAAGGTAGCAGCTAGTGTAGAAGAATGGATTATTTGAAATTGGACGACTTTAAATTAATATATGAAATTGAACAACATAAACACCTGTACGGATAAAATAAATCAACAAGGATAGCAAAACAGATT